>NC_089201.1:26638045-26938045 GCF_963930695.1 Labrus bergylta | reverse complement strand
GCTCTTCCAATGGCCGCCCAGAAACCCGCAATCCTTACCTCTCTAATGTTAGGCCGGAAAACAGGTAGGCACCCTTATTTACATCCATGTATACACAGAGCGTGTCAATCTTTGATCTTGTTAATCAGATAAAAAGAATAAAGCAGAATGGTTGTCAAGAAAAGTCATCTATTGGCAGGCAGTTTGAGCAACAACATTCACAAACCCTAAATGTGGATTAAAGTGCAATTTATCGATGAAGCTCAAATTCAAACAACTGAAAAAAGAAAGTTGTCCTTTTCAAAAAGAAGTCCAGATCTTTTTTTATTTTATTATTTAGGTGGGTTCGATATACAGAGATCCTATTAATCATTTGCATCCCTTCATTTGCCTCTTCTCTGAATAGCTATTCAAGGTATTCTCACTACAGGCCAACGAGGTAATCCATACTTTCAAAACATTCCTCCCAACTAACATTTTAACCACAAAAAACTGGTTGTCTCCAAGAATGAAACCACACACATTTTAACTGTAATGTAAGTGTCCAGTTTGTCCAGTGTTGCGTTCAATTACAGTGGTAAACATCGGCGTTAATGTTGTATTGACGACTCTGTTTGGCTTGATGTCTCACTCTTTCACACTCTCGTCACTACCAGAAATTCCCATTAACATCTTTTCCTCTTAATGGAGCAAGTCATTGGAATGTTCTGCACAACGGTGAAGAGGTCACTGAAATGACACCGTCTTCCTTATGAAAACAACGACCTAATGCATTTGTGTTTGCTTCCAGGAGCACATTGTGCAGCGTCATGGCTCAGCTGACTGAAGACATACAACCCTCCTTTGAGAACACCCTGAAATCAAAGGCAGTCTCAGAAAACTGTAATGTGAAATTCACTTGTGTCGTGTCTGGTGAGTCTGTCCTTGACAGCCTGTGTGGCATGCCTCTGCGTGTTCTTTGTTGGAGTAAATCAAACTTTTAGTCCTTTTTTTTTATATGAAGAGACAGGACATGACTAATCTGAAAACAAAAGGACACAGATCACTTTGCAAATAAAACATGCCACATATTATTCAAGCTGATCTTTCAGGATGATTTGTTATTTGCTTCAGGCAGATTGGATGGGTGGGCCAACCAATTGCAGCAGCTGTTCCTCTGTTACACATCACAACACTACATGATGCAACACTGCAACACATTCTTGTCAAAGCTTCTGTGCCCTACTTTACTTTATGTATGATTTCTCGAATTAAGTATTTCTATGAAAGGAACATTTTTGGCACACTTTGTCTTTAGACTTCATCCTTTGGTAGAGAGTATTAACAAGCAGTAAATTGTAGCACTAAGAGTGAAATGTTGATTACTAAGCAGTTTACCGTTTACTAACCTTGTCTTTAGGTTACCCAGCTCCAGAGCTGAAGTGGTATAAAGATGATATGGAAATGGACCGGTATTGTGGACTTCCAAAATATGAAATTCGCCGTAATGGAAAAACCCACACCCTCCATATTTACAAGTATGTAGTATAACCTTTGAAGAATCTATTCCCACAGTTTCAATTACTAGGAATTGTGCTTTTGGAGTTTCTTTGCGTATTGTAATACAACAAGAATTCTAAGACAACATTTATAAAAATAAAAAAATCATTTTGTTTACAGCTGCACATTGGAGGACGCAGCCATCTACCAGGTCTCTGCCTGCAATAGCAAAGGGATTGTCTCCTGTTCAGGAGTTTTAGAGGTTGGCACCATGAACGAGTATCAGATTCATCAGAGGTTCTTTTCCAAGCTGAAGCAGAAAGCAGAGAAGAAGAAAAACGAAATGGAGGGGCCGAACAAGAAAGAGGAAAAAGCTGTCATACAGAAAGAGCAATTGCGTAGTAGCCCGGAACGTCCCCCAAGAAAGCGCTCTGTCCCACCACCAGCGGTCAAGAAGCCGGAGGCTGTGGAACAATTGGGAACTGCTGCGGAAGCTAATGGAGTTAGCTCTGAAGCCAAGGAAACAGCCCCCGTGACAGCCAAAGACAGTGACCTGGAGAAGGAGACTTCGCCATCTGAGAAAAGCATGGCTGTAAAGAAAGTAAAGATCTCAAATGGAGAAGATGTTCCAGTTAGCAGCAGTAGCAAAAGCCATATGATGGGAAATGGAGGTGAAAACTGTTATGATGGAGGAATCAGTTTGGCACAGTTTCTGGCAGAGACTCTTCAGTCCCAGGCTGCAGAGGAGAAACAGAACTCACCTCGAGGAGAGAGATGCAAAGAGATGGACGTGTCTGCTGTAAGTGCAAGTGTGGAGAAAGATAGAGAGCAAGAGAGGATGCAGAAAGAGAGGGAGGAACAAGAGAAAGCACTAGAGGAAGCGCATAGGAGAGAGAAAAGGAGGGAGGAAGAATTAGAAAGGGAGAGGCAGTTGGAGATGTCGCATGCAGTCCCTCATACAAAACATGGATCAGAAGTCAAACACCACAGCAAGGTTCACAAAGATCATGAACACCACAAAATCCAGACTTCCATCTCCTCTATGCTCCACTCAGTCAAAGACTTCCTCTTTGGGAAGAATAAGAAGGACTCTCATGATCACACTGAGAACAAGGAGAGAGAGTTTGACAATTTGCATCCTAAGCCGGAGACGCCGCCATCTTTTCGACTGCAAGCGACGCAAAATGAAATGTGCAAGCCTCTTAAGGAGGACACTTTGCCGATGGAAATCGATAAGCGGAAGGAGCCCCCAGAAACGGTGACACTGGGGCAATGTGAGCACACGCATGGAGACAGGGTTTCCCACACTGAGCTGCCGCCACCTGAGAGCATAGAGGAGTCAACGACGCTGAGTGTCGAGGAGGCTGATGATGCTGAGGAGACCATGGAGTTCTCTCAGGGGCCAGAGATCAGCAAGCCAGTTGAAGAAATGTCATTGTCTGGGCTTCACGTTCTCACTGAGGTATGTGCAGGGGTGTCGAAGGCAGCTGGCTGCCACTTGACAGTTATATATAGAGTGCATTTGTGTGACAAGATAGTACAAGAAGAACTACTTCAGGGCTGAAGCCTGAACTATGTCAACAATGGCCGACAAGGATTAGTCTTTGTGCTGCTGCCTGATTTAAATGTGCTTCAAAATAACTTATGAAAACTCATAGTTAGATGTAAATTCATGGGGGAGTTACCGTTATTCAGGCAAAGCAACCGCTTTTGAACATACAGCACAAATATCAATCATTAGTGACTGGTGGAGTGTGACAGCCTGGCCATGTGTGACTGTGGTTTACTGCATCAATTACACATCAGCATGAGCAAACAAGTAACAGAGGGGGTGGGGGAAAAGAGTGTGGCTCCTTACACCTGGGGGTGGGGGCTGTTGGGTGTGTTTGTTGAAAACTGTAAAATAGGTTGTGCACATCTCAGATGTTGACGCTGATGAGCGGAGCACCAGTGCGTCAGAGATCACGATGAAACACGAGCGTTACAAGTTGTGCTCATGTTACAAACAGGGCTCTCGGCGTGATAGACTGCCGTGTGGTCTGGAAAAGCCGTTGTAGTGAGACTTCTGCGGCAGGCCTTAGCTTGAAAGGAGGGCCTCGTCACATTGGACACATTCCTCTCTGTCCCCCCCCCACCCCCTCATATCTTAAAATAAACCCCGTCTACATCTAGCATTCAGAGAGGAAGACAGTAGTACTTTTATTTTCTCAAGTGTTAAGCTCGCAGAGTTGTTTCATGTCTGTCATGTGTGGGAATTAAAGCACTGTACAGTATAGGCTTGTACAAACGCTTACTGTGTTGTTTAGGGTCGTATTGACTTAATTTCACTCGATACTGTGACTCACTGGCTTTTGGCTTATTGATATGTTGATATGTACTGAAACTCTTTTTTTGATACATCCATAAAAGTGCATACCCATATCACTTCATAAAATAAAATAAAGATATTTATCACTCATTGAATAATACATTTAAATCACAGATATGTTGTTATGTTAACTTAAAATTGACTGAAGTGTATCCAAAGTTATAAAAATTTACTTAAAATAATCTATTCTAAACTTTAGGGAGTAGATGAACAGTTTTTACTCAAAAATATCACAAATCCCTCTGTTCTTAGTGAAACTTTTTGGGGGATTTCTGTCCGTTTTAAAGTTTAACCATGAGTTAGAAATCAGCTACAGCGTTAGACCTAAATAAATCAAATTCAAATATGTTTTATTTAATTATTTAGTTCCCGAAATGTGCATTACATGCAGGGACGCAGCACATCTAATGTGCACATTATGTATTGCACAATGACTCATCTAAAGGAGAACTGAAGTTATATTCAGTTATTATCCACCTGCAGAGCGATTGTATGCCTGTAATGTGGAACTACCATCGGACCTTTACTGATGAAGTCAAACCATTCATTTCAATAATGTCTTCTCACAAGTGTGACGCCTATTGACACGTGTAGGTGTAGTGATGACCACAGCTTCTTTTTAAAACTGAATGTGATACCGGTTTCCTTCCATCGAAAGCAGCAACTTCTTTATTTCGAAGCAGCCACTACTGGCCAAACATGTTGTCACGAGGCAGCCTGTGCTTCTGCTGCTCTTCTGCATTAATGTTTATTGTGTGAACAGCAACAGCAGGGACAGAATGGGGAAAGGCCTAACAACATTTCTGTAAACATTGGATTACTTCCTTAGTTATGATTAAAGTCTCTTGTTATTTGTCAGTTCTCATTTGTGTATGACTGAATGTCTTGTTTTTCAGACAGTGCAGAAAGGGGTGGTTATTATTCAGTTATATCCCAGCTAGTTCTTCATGTAAACAACACACCATTTGTCAATGGTGGGGATTTCCCTGTCATGTTTAGTTAAGATAACCCCTCGTTTGTTGAGAGTTAGGTTAATTTAAACCTTTTATTGTAAGCCTGTCAGAGTAAACACTTGGTTTCAGCTACCTTGCATGTGACATGAAGTAAAGGAGTTCCTGAAATAAGCTGACACGTCATAAAACACAAAGGGTTTATTGGCTTACTGCAGCTGTTCCGCATGTTATCTGAATGAATTCAAATCAACTGGAAATTGATTGATCAAATTTGTTCAAAGACTGATTTCAGTTCTCCTTCTGTCTGTCGTCATAGTGCTCCACTGCAATACCAAGTTTTTCTTGTCTGTCACTGTTTATGCTGCTGTTGATTTATGGCAGAAAAACATGTCTCGGTCTAAAAGTGTTGCAGTGTCACACCGTCAAAGGTCACTGAAGTAAGTTCCCCGAAAAAAGCTTCTGAAAAATAGTTAAAATATTTTTTGGGGAAAAATGAAATAAACTCCTCAACACAAAACTGAATGTTTTAACTCTGGAACAAAAAAAGGAATCCAACTTTTAAAACTAGTTTGAAAGCTATATGAATCAAAAACTAGCAGTGTTAGGTGTTTTTATGGAGTTCAGTATGAAAGATAATAAGCCAAAACTAAATGACTTTTTTTTTTTCCATTTCATCAGGCTGTTCCTATACTCCGACAAGAGCCAGAATACCCGGTTGTTTCATCACTGCCCAGTCACCAGGCAGCAGTAGATGACTCCTCACCCAGGGAAGATATATCTGTCTCGCCAAATACCCAAACCCCTAATGAAGGAAAATCCTCCCCCACAGTCACTAGCTTGGAAGAAAGCCGGACTCCCCCTCCCAGTGTTATCTTATCAGTGGACAGTCACAATCTTGGAGAGACGCCCACTGAAACTGTGCAAGACGAGGAGATGGGTGTTGATAATAAGGGCAAAGAAGGAGAACCAAACTCTAGTGAGGGCCGCTCTTACATTCAGTTACATGAGGAAGAGAAAGCTGAAGTGAAATCAGACCAACAGCTGTGCTCAGATGTTAACAGATCTAAGATTATTGAATTCACAACGTCTTTGGCAGAAGAGAGAAAAGAGACGTGTGAATCAAAAACCCCTAATCAGGGGCTGTCAGCTTTGTGTGCTGTGACAGCATACGGCGAAGAGAGACGTTATGCAAAAGAAGAGGCCGAACACACTTCACTGAATCAGGAAATGGATATAGGATATCCGCCCAATGCAGCCTCAGAGACTTTAGAGCAGGGTGACCTAAAAATACAGCAGAGATGCAAGTCTTCTGCACAGGAGGAAAGCAAAGTGGTCCGTGAGAAAAGTGCAATACTGAGTTCAAACTCAGGTTTAAGTGGTGTTGAAGAAAGTCCTTCTGTTTTAGAGAAGGAAGGGTTGTGCAACATTTCGAAAACATGCGAGCAAGCAGTTTTAGAAGGTGAGAACACTTGGCAGGAGAGTTTACCATCGGAAGTGGTGAAAGAAAAGAGAAATCAAATGAAAATAAATGAGGAGCTGAACGAGTCGAAGAACGTTTCAGTAACACAGAACAATGAAGGTAATGTGAATGATGTTGAAGAGCACAGTAATGTTGCACAGCAGGATGGCAGTGAGAGGCAGCAGGGTTGGCCCTCGGGGAATATTCCTCAAATAAAAATATCTACCATTGAAGACACAACAGATGTTGAACCAACTGTTCCTACTGTAAACCCCACTGAAGATTTTATAATCCCAAAAATTGAAATAATTGAACCCGAGCTTAAGGAAGGCATTCTGCCACTCACTATTTTAGCACTGAATGAACCTGCTGTTTTGCAAAATCATGACTCAACACATGTGTCTGATGAAATAATACGAAACAACAGCATGACTGTTTCTCCAAGTGTGTTACCCATGCAGATTGGTATGAGGAATGATTATAACTTCTCACCCACAGAAAAAGTTGGGGAAGTTGCACAATTAGATGACAAGGCAGAAATGTCTGAGCGAAGGCGGTCACCCGGGATAAGCCGCGAGCAGCTCCCTCAGATGGCATTAGCGTCCATTCCTGTTCAAAATGTTTTATGTGCTGATGACAAGGAGGATGGTGTTCATGTAAACAGCAATATTTCAGATTCACAGCAGCCTTTTGAAACTGCAACCGTGCCCCTGTTTGTCGTTCCACCGATCTCTGTCACTTGTTATGAAAGTGACTCTGAACTGAGACAACCCACTCAAACTGATCTGACACATATTGAAACTCCAGCTGTCATACATAGGGGAACAGAGAATGATGTCGCCAATACAATGACCACCAATCCTGGAAAAACTCAAAGTGGAAAGCTCAGCAAAAAACAAATGGCAGATAACAGTGTTGAAAACAAAATTCCCTCTTTGCTCGATGAAGCTTTAACGCCAAAGGTTGGTGACATTGAGCCTTCATTCAGTAAAACAGCAGAAGACAACTTTGTCCCTGAAATCTTGAAGACAAAACCCCTTAAAGAGGTCAAGGCAGAAAACGGGGTGTCTTTGGAGGAGTTGCAAAGAAACAGATCCTCTGTTGAAAGACTCTGCTCTAAACCCCCCACATATCCATCTCTGAGCCCAGCCAGCCTTCGCAAATTCATGTCCAAAGCTGCTCAAGACGCAGACAACGAGGCTGTGACAGCTGTCCCTCTGATCACAGTGAGCGACCGCCAGAGTGACAAGGCGGACGAAGATCTTAGCGGAGGCTCTACACCAACATCTTCCCTGTCCTGTGAAAGCAGTCCCCGGCTGAAACGCAGGGACAGCCTTACACTCATACGCTCTGCCACGCCAGAAGAGTTGGCCTCTGGAGCTCGTCGCAAAATATTCATCCCGAAACCAAAAGAGGACGGAGAAGGAGCTGTGGTCAGTGCACTGGATACTCAGGGCAAGAAAGAGAGCCCCTACATGTCGCCCAGCCAGGCTCGCAGAGCAGCGTTGCTACAAGCTCCCACAGGACAGAATACCCCACCTATGGAGAGGCGCTCCCCACTGCTGCCCCGCAGAAAGATCACCTTGGAGGTGCCAAAGGTCGTTGAGGAGCCGCCCACAGAAGATCAAACTAGCACCAAACAAGAGGAGAAGACAGAAAAGAAGCTGGACCCTTTGAAAGGTAAAAAAATGGCATCATCTGCGTAAAAGATTGTTCTTTTTTTTTTCGAAAAAAGTTAAACAAGTTCAGCATATTTTTCTATCAAACACTGTGACCTAGTTTATACAGTATACTTTCTTTTATGACACAATGATTAACATGTCATCCTCCATCACTCACACAGTCTACTTATCATAGTTTTCCTGGTAAGCTCTCAATGTGAAAAGTTGGTCAAAACAAAGGTGTGATATTTATACCACTGTGTCAGAGGAAGTGGAAACACATGACAGTCTCTACTCGACAGTACAGTATATATTTACTTTGGTGTCCTCTCCCCCTCTCACACGCACCCACCAGCTCCACAGGTCATCCGAAAGATCAGGGGAGAGCCATTCCCAGATGCCTCGGGACACCTGAAGCTGTGGTGCCAGTTTTTCAATGTGCTCAGCGACTCCACCATAAAGTGGTTCAGAGATGAGGTTGAGATACTAGAAGTGAAGAGAAGGTAAATCCCCTTCCTTGGTCACAGTGTTAATACTGTTCTAACCACTTGTTCCACAAATCATGTTGTTCACTATACTGTAGGCATTAACATGATTACTTGTCTCCCTTTCTTCCTGCTACTGTTTTGAGGATTTCCAGCAAGGCATGACAATATGGACACGTTCCAAATATGAAACAATAATGCTACAATACAAGGATTTGGAGTGCAGAGTCCATGGCCTCCTTTCATTCTTATATTCTCACTGCAGTGACATCGTGCTCATATGACTGTGAACCCCACAGCTGTGCCACAGAGAGGTGAATCTCTGGTTAGACACAGAAACTCTAACCTGACACAATATTTTTCCCATCTGCAGGGGGCATTAAAGATCTATATTTGTGCTTTCGGCTGCATCAGCAGACTTGTGCCACGTAACATGAAAGTTGGTGTTACAGTGACACCTGGAGGGTTGTTGATGAGTCCTCCATGTGACTTGTTCATAATTGTTTATTTTCCCCTGATGTTTCTTTCAGTGGAGGAGATGAAAGCCAGGTAGCTCTGGCTATTGTTCTCGCGTCCAGTCAAGACTGTGGGGTGTATGGCTGTACCATCAAGAATGAATATGGGACTGACACCACTGACTTCCTTCTCAGTGAAGACAGTAAGAAGCTGATTGGCTGATAACATCAAGTCTCCATTTTACCTTTTAACTGTGCTTTTAGGAGTGGTTTTTTTTTTGTGTTTTACAGTTCTATCTGAGATACTCTTAAGAGATGATTTGGAAGGTAACACTTTTCAATCAGCTATAAAAACATAGTTTCTCACATTTTCTTTCAGTTAAAGCTTTTTGAAATAACCGGTTCGCTTTTTTCCTATAGTCGGAGAGGAGATCGAGATGATGCCACTGCTGTTCACCAAAGGTCTGGCCGACTGTGGCAACTGGGGCGGCAAGTACTTTGGCCGCATCATGACCGAGGCGGCGAACATCGGAGAGGGCTGCGCTCACAAAGCCAGCAGAGTGAAGGTCATCTATGGCCTTGATCCCATTTTTGAGTCTGGAAGCGCTTGCATGATCAAAGTCCAAAATCCCATCGCATATGGGACCAAACAGGAGAGCAACCTTACAGAGAGAAATCTAGAGATTACTAAGCAGGTGAGTGGTGGTTCTTTGTATCTACCAATAATTGTTAATGATTGCACCAAATAAAGTCGAGATTATGATTTCTGTACATACATTGATTTATTTTCTTTGTGTGTTGCCAGGAATGCAAAGTCCAAAACATGACTCGAGAATACTGCAAAATCTTTGCAGCTGAAGCCAGAGTCATAGAGAACTTTGGCTACTCACTAGAGTAAGTACAGTAGCTCTGATTATAGACTTCTATCAAGATACATAAAAATGAGGGTGCCGTGTAGCCTAGCGGCGATGTTGAACGCCCCACGTACAGAGGCTGTTAACATTCCCTGTCTCTCTTCAGCTGTCATGCAAACATGGATAAAAAAAAGTACATGTATACATGTATATATAGAAAAAAACCTGGGGCGCCAGTGGCTAAAGTGGTTAGTTTGCACACGTCATGTGCAGAGGCAGCCAGGTTCGAATCCGAAAATGTTATTCCCCACTCTCCCTCTGACTCTATCCATCTATCTATCTTATCTCTGTAATAAAGTTATAAAAGACCAAAAATACATTTTACTACTACTATATATATACACACTATTTTTAAACAACACACTACTTTCAACTTTCATGTGATGCCCACAGAGTGATTCCTCAGTACCTGATGTACCGGCCTGCAAACTCTGTGCCATATGCCACAGTGGAGGCTGATCTCAAGGGTGACTTCCTCAAGTATTGTACAATGGATCCTAAAGGCCAGCTGATTACAAAAACTGCTTCTGAGGTGGAGCAGAAATGCTGCACCTTCCAACACTGGATTCATCAGTGGACACATGGAAATCTGTTGGTCACACAGCTGGAGGGTAAGACACACAATGTAATAACTGAAGCAATCATTTATTGATTATTGGGAATTATATTGTATAAATATTGTATCTGTTTTTCAGGTGTCGAAACGAAGATGACAAATATCAGAGTTGTGACAAAATCAAAAGGGTTTGTATACATACCAGTACATTCACATGTAATTATTTGTTTTCTAATAGAATAGCTGGAGTATAAGTTCTGCTCTGTTTTTCAGATATCAAGGACTTACTGAAAACGGCTCACCAGAAGTATTTGAACAGTTCCTGACTACCCATCAGTGCAACTACTACTGTGGACTGCTTAGCCTGCAACCGTTAAAGACAGTGGATAGTCTGCAGCCCAACAAGACAAAGGGCTCCCGGAGCCCCCTGCTCAACCGCAAGTTGGGCTCCAGCCCACAGCTGCAGCGGAAAGGACACAGCCCGCAGATGCTTAGAAAGACTAACTCTAGCCCAAAGGTAACTAAAAAGATTCAGGAGACAGAGGACAATAAATCCGACACTAAACCAAAGCCAACAGAAACTGCTGCTGCCCTTGAGATGAGGTAGAAAAAAAGTGCCTTTTTTTGTTTCAAGCAAGATGTTATTGCTTCGAATGTTTAAGTGGTACCAGTTGGTTCCAGTTTCTAAGAAGACTTGAAGAGTAAGGTTATCTGAAAAGGGAGGTTTGTTGACCTGACTTGTCATAAAAATTTACTGTGAATTTCTCCGTCAGCATTGCAGTTACAGTATGAGACATCCATCCTCCTTCTGTAGTGAAAAGATTTATGAGGACATTTGCAGAAATGTGCATGGGTTTAACGACTTTATAGCCCTAAGATACCGAACAGCAAAAACAGTTGTGTTTTTTTAATTTTAATTTTAGAATAAAACTAAAAAACTGTGCCACATAAGGTTAGCCAAAACGTGCATATTATACCGTTTGAAACACATGCCTTAGATATTTGAAACTCTGAAAGTTGACAAATAGCTCCAAGCTCCATTTGTCAACTCAAAACATCACCAAACTGTGTGACATAGGATATGCACTGAAACTTGTTTTTGTTTTAAAAATCATTTCAGTAGTTTAATTTGAATAGTTATGGAACCACAGAAACAGAGGGGGCTGAGGTAATCTGTCCATGCTGAACACTACATGTTTATCTGTGATGTACAGTATGTTGGTGGGACTTAATGTTTATTATGGATTTATTGTTTCCATTAGAACTGATTATGCAGCATTTCCTTTTACAGAACAGTTGAGCTCATGCTGTTGACTGACAGCTCTGTTTTTGTTCAAAGATGTTTGTGAGCACCTTGTTTTCGGCATTATTTTGTAGTATTTCTTTAAGTCTTTTGATGTTGTGTGTCTGTGTCTTTAATCAGTCCTCGTACAGTTTTTCCAGCAAATGTCACATGCAAAGCAATGAGCAATAAGGGGCTTACCAGTAAACTCTTTAACTATGGTATGCTCAAGCTAATTGACATGCAAAGTATGTGTTTTCTTAAGTAGAAGGGAAGCTTCTGAATCAGCATATAACAACTATTTGGACCTGACCTATGGACTGTGGGCTAAAGGCAGACTGACATAATTTTCAGAAGCCTATTTGTCGCTCAGTAAGGCTCCCTGTGTAAATTCTGAAGTCTATGTACACTGAGAATCACCTCTTTATCCAAACAGGGGGCTTTTGTTGGTGTAAAGCTGGTGAGCAGTAATCAGACTTATCTTAAGGGTTTCATATTTAAATAAAAAACATAGTTGCTATGCCAGCATGGACTTTAATATAATTTACTATATTCTGTCAAGCAGGACTTCGCACAGGTATTCATGTTTGAATTCCAACATGAATCCTTTAACAAGTCATTAAAATCTGACAAGAAAACTTCAGGAACATCAGGAAACATTATCGTTTAATGATTAATCAGTCTTCACATAAGTCCAAATTGCCACTCTTAACCCAACAAGAGTGAAACAATTGACTGCAATGACACAAAAGCGTAAAATATATTGAAATGAAGCGAAAGTTTAGAAAAGCAGATGTTGGTGTTGAGGTTTAATGTCATGCAAGAAAAGTGTTGTATTGTATTTATGTGTACATAAAGTCACAGGACTAAATATCTGCAGTATAGATTGAAGAAATTGTTAACATGAGAATGAGTGAGACAATGAATGAGTAATTGAGAAAGAAGAATAAACGTAATTTCCAGTATGTTCTGTCTTGGTCATGTTACGTCATGTCTTGTCTTTTTTTTTTTTTTTTTTTTTACATGTATATATGTATAGGTCACATATATCCCCCCCATAGGATTTGGGTGTGATTGAGTGATTGATTAAATCAAATAGACAGACATATCAAATAAAATCAAACATATCAAAAATACAAAATGAAAAGCACAAAAATACAATAAACAAAAACAATGTTAAAATTATTTCACAGAAAAAGAAAAAGAAAATTACCAAAGATAATCTATTTGAAATATTTACTTTCATCCAACTGTTGGTGCCTGAGTATTTCCTGAGGTAAACATGTCTTAAAGGTCACATATTATGCAAAATACACTTAACCATGTTTTTCTAACACTTACAGTATAGGTGACCCTTGTCTGTCTACAAACCCCCTACATGACAAAAGTCCATCCTCTCTGTTAATTCCCTGCTCCACTTTATAGAAAATGTGTGCTCAAACAGGCCTTTTGGACATTTTGTGACATCACAAAGGGCAGTAACTCCTCCCCCCCCCCCCGGTGGCTGACATCCACAGCTTGGTGTTTGTTCTGCCTTCTCACCATAAATAAAAAGGGAATGGAGAGAAAGTCTGAGGCCCCCAAGCTCTTTCAGAGGGGAGCTGGTCAAACACAGCTCACTTGCATTTAAAGCTTGGGCATGATAAAATACAGGATCAGAGTGGATTTTGAGCAAGAAACTTCACAGACATGTTTTGGGGAGCTGGTTGAAATGGAGAATAATGTGTGACCTTTAAGGTATGTCCTTTAAATCTTTTTGACTTTGAAAAAAGTCAGAACCCAAATAAATTTATAACAAAATACAAGACAGTTACATTCACCTTCAAAAGACATGGATATAAGCTTTAAATTTTTACATGAACGATGACACAAATGTACAAATTACAGTGAAATTACAGTATAAAACAGACAGTGTCGTGTATTTGTCTCCTCTACACACAAGCTGCTTGAGAAAGACCACAACAGGTACAACAGTTAGAGAGAAACGAAGTGACATTTACTACGTTGTTCCAAGATCCTTCAAATGAGATGTTCCCATTGTGTGCAACATCAGTGCTGCAAGAGAATTCATGTAACATGTGAGATCAAAGAGCACGATATAACAGTGAGATATATTAAAATATTTAATATCATGGCAATAGCAAAAAAAAATGTCTGTCCTTACTTGTGAAAGAGGTCTTGGCAGCAAGTTTCCATGTTTAAATCTGAGGCATTGAAAGCAGCTTTCGCAAACAGCCCGACACAGTCAAGTGGAGGAACAAAGAGGATCCCTGAGGTATCAAGTGAAAGAGAAACTTAGTTATACTGAAATAAGAAACAAGCTGAGGTACATTGCCAGTTCTATCCAAAAGCTCTTACTGTACCTGCGATGCAAGCATTTATGAGAGATACACAAGTCCCAGTGATCATAGCTCTCAACACCATGGACGAGACGTCGCCTCTTCTGGATGGGCATATGGACGCTTTGAGAAAAAAACGTGTTAGAAAACATCATGGAGAGTATGTTCTGGGTGGAAACATTACAAAAACACACTCACCTAGGCCTCCAATCACAATACCCAGAGAGCTGAGGTTGGCAAACCCACAAAGAGCATAAGTGGTGATAATTTCTGATCGGACCTGAAACATGACCATGAACAAAATCAGGATTTTAAAGTTATTTTAAAATTGCGTACATGATTCAAAAATGCGGCAATGAATTGATACTTTTTATCATATCCTCAAATGCAACTGACATTATGAATTACTCACAGAAATCCATTGTTTTAAACCACCAATAACTTCATCAACACCAGCGAGTCTGTTGAGTTTCAATTCAGATAACTTCTCAAAAGCAACAAACTCATTGAGGAAGAGCTTCGTGCCGATTAGCTCAGCCACAATGAAACTGTCCTCGTATGGTATCCCCATCATAAAGGCCACAGGCATGAAGACGTACGAACAAATCAGCTGTGAACACAGAACCACATGAGCTAATCCTGGTATTGTTTGCCATATCTATTAAAAGCAAGCTTCCTACTTAAAATGTACACATGAAAAGTTAAAGAACATTTTATACATTTCTTTTTCTGTGCTTCTGATCTTGTTGGATATTAATATTGTAGGCACTTTTTCTTTTTACCACCTGCACATTTAAGATAACCTCTTTTGATTTAGTACAATTTTATGATGATGATTTATCTCCTTCTAAAAGTAACAGAAAAATGGTGCATGTCTCATTTACATTATCAGTCTTTGGCTTAAACATACCTGAAATGTGAGTTCAGGATATCCCACCATACTTCCGAACCAGCTAAAAGCTTCATTTATGAATGCCAGGATGGCAAGGAACGCGATCAGATTTGCAGCAATGTTAGCTACAAGACCTATTGAAGCAGATGCTCCGCTGCTGGCAGCTTCCAAAATGTTCTGTTCATCTCTAGGAGTTTAAAAAAAAAAAAAAAAAAAATCAAATTTAGTTCTCAAAAGCAGGAGCATCATTTTTGAGAAGAAAACAAAAACAAGGACAAATATACGCACCCGCAATCCACTTTAATACTTTGGTCAGACTTGAAGGCACTCTCCTCTGTCTCTGGGTAAGACAGCTTGGAGATGGCCAAGGCACAGGGAGCAGCCATCACAGAGGCTGATATCAAGGAAGAGGCATCAATCTTCAAAATTAGAAGACGTTATATTAAATCCAGGGTGGCTGGGGTGCCGTTTCAGTAAAAAGCAGCACAGAAATTGTCATAAATATTCTTCATTTTTAGAGTTACTGTTTTAGGACTCCATCCTAGCAAACTACATAGATTTGTACTCAGACCAACAGGCACCTGTTGGACATATTCAGCTGAGGCAATGACCTACCTGCACATGGTGTGAGATTGTGTAACAATTAAGAGTTTCTAAGTGCCTTTGCAGTTACCTGAAAAGCTACACTGTACTGTAGATGGAAAGGTGCTTCAGCTCCCATCATTCAAGACTGGTACCATGCACTTGCAAAAATAGCTGAACTGGATAGAGTCATATACAGCAACATATTCTGTGTGTTAATATGACAAGATCTGGGGGCCTTTTCTTTTACTTTATGACGTGACTCTTGTTTTATTTTTGATCTGTGAGTTTCATATGATATTAACATTTAAAGGCCTATGCAAATAGGCAGGAGTTTATTACATATTGTATATTTAAATATGTATATTTAAAGCAATTGCTCAGTTAGTGTGGACATTGACAATATATCAGTGGGTAAATTATTTTTCTTACTTTAATAATGTTTATTTATATGTATGTTAATGTGTGTATTTGTGTGTATGTATATGTATTTATGTATGAGAACAGGAACATGTTGGGGGTGTGGGAATTTGCATGAAGGTTTAGGAACATCTAGCTCCTGTATGAACTCTGTTTTCTTGTTGTTGTTTTGTTTTATTCGATGCATGTTTCTGTCTTTATTTTTAAAAACCTTCAATAATAAAAGAATAATACAAAAACATACTGTTTTTGAAATAATGACATGTCAAAGATAACATAAGATTTTGTTGTGATTTTAAACCTCACGGCAATTAAAGCAACTGGGGCTTCATTGTGTTTTTTACACCGTGTCCATACAAACATAAGCTTACAGGCACAGCTTCAGCTCTGGGAAACAACAAGTCTTGCAACATCACCATCACCATAAAATAACGGACGAGTTGATAAACAATTACAACACAGCTCTACTAACGTTGAAGTCAAACCTTTCCTATTCATGAATAACAGTACTGTCATGTATTATTGAAAGTTAACACTGATTTAAACAACGTGGCGTTTTCTCAAGTCGCCTTATTTGGCCATAATATTTATATATACTGTATTTATTTATTTGTGCCTGCTCAACAGCAGAGCCACTGCGCATCAACCTCTCATTACAAACGGTTGTTACTCTTTTATCTTTATAACTTGCCTTGTTTAGCTTCTGGATGGCAGTAATATGGTTAATCTGTGAGAAACTTCCTTTATAGACAACCATAAACTATACGATATGATATGATGCAAATTTATCTTGGAATCAAGAAATCTTCTGGCATTTGTCCATCAAACTTCAATAGCTTTCAGACTTTGTCGGCTTTTGTTGGCTCTTACTGGAGATTCATATCTCCAGAAAGATTTCAGTTTGTTTTCAGCGGGAAAGTATATTCCTTGGACCCATTGTTTATTATCTCTACATGCTGGAATAAAACATAATCATTTGCTAACACAGTAACGGTTTCCATAAATAATTGATTAAAAGTAAAAGTTAAAAGTTTCATTGACTAAATAAGTCACTCATCCCAGGATAATCATTGGTGAAAATATTGCTGTTGTTGGGCTGATACCGTCACATCAAAGGGTTCTCGCTCCTGGACCGTAGTCCATGGCTATGCTGCATTTAGTTTAGGCGCCAGACTCACTAGCTATGTGTTTTTCAGTTTCAAAATGTTATGTCTATGGATACATGATGTGATGTCATGACAGCGGTTTTGTCTCACCCCAAATGTGATGAATGCTCCCATGACACTGCCTGCAATGGTGGCGAATCCACCAACCAAAACAGCATGGATTTCAGATTTGGTCATGTCCTTCAAATAAGGGCGAATCAACAGCGGAGCCTCAGTCTGATGCACAAACACATGAAGAAAAAGTCATCAAGTAGAGCTTGTGTATTTTTTTCTTTGAACACAGATATGAATGATTGTTAAATTTGTAATAAAACCAATGTTTAGTAAATGTAATCATAGTGTTGCAAAGACATCAAGTCTCGCCTAGAGTACCTGCCCAACAAATATATTCCCTGCAACACTCAAGGTCTCTGTGGGAGAGGTTCCCATCGTTATCTGCATAACCCATGAGATCTGTGTGGACAAAAACACATGGCACTTGGTCATAGTATATCACTGCAGGTATAAGTAGAATACATGCAGACCTGCAGTGACCTATAGGATACCATAATATAAAACTTTTTTTTACCTTCAAGATAAGCCACTGCATGAACCCCAAGAAGTAAAGCACGGACATCACAGAGCTGAAGAAGATAACGATGGGCAAAGCCTGAAAAAGAAGTTAAAACTTAACATGAACATACAATTTCAGGAACGTGTTATTTTGGTTAGGTGCCTATATTGAAGAAAGCTTGTATTATCAATCACTGATCAACTTTTTGTATCTTCATTTATTGCAAGTTTTTACATGACATGTTATCAAATGTCATCACTTATTTTGTTCATCCTGGCAAACTTAAACATTTATTAGTTTTACATACAAAATGAAGGAAATAAAGTAAAGATAGGAGGACATCGAAAAGAGTCAAAACGGGAAAAACGCAATAAATAAATAAGATAAAAATAAGAGAGGAGGGGTGGATCCTTCAGGGCTCTCTTAATTCAAATGTATTTATTTACATTTTATTATTCCACTCCATCTGTTTCCTTCACCCACTTACTCCAGTTCCTTAGGCATTCCTCTTCTCTGGTTTTCAGCCTTTAAGTGATTCTCTCCATTTCTTTAATTTCTTCAACTCTAAATGCATCAAAAGATGGGGATTTGACATCCATCCAGCTGCCTGTGATTCACTTCAATGCAGCTAAATACAAATATTTATCTCATTCCTTCTCTATTCCTGATACCTACTGTATACCTGTTTTTTCTATTCTATTTATCGTCCATTTGGATGGATGTTTTAGTGCAAACTGTGACACAAATTTGCCTCTCACATTATACAGTATAATAAAGATAACATTGGCAGAGGGTTAACTTTGTAATGTTGGCTGGCTGTGGTTGTTTCTGTAAATGAAAAACAGGTGTGACCATCTCTTGAACTGATCTGCAACACAAGAGGAAAGTAAATATTATAAAGTTCTGATGAACTTACTTGAAAGGCAAAGATGTCTTGGAGGCGATCCCCAAAGACAAAGGATGAGCCTTCTTTGGCATAGTTAAGGAATATCTGTCAGTATAAGACAAAGAGGAGACATGGTTGTATTATATCAAGTGTTTTTCTTTCCTCATTTAATTCATCTATGATATGGTTTTTACAACAGGAAGTCATGAAACTAAATCTGTAACTGTCAATAGGTTGGATTATACATTAAGAGGTGATAAACAGGCCATATGCATGTGCCCGAATTACACTAACTCAACTCTTGTAAGCTTAAGGAATAGATTGTACAGCTTGATAAGGTAGCTTTGAAGATAAGCACTTATGTTCTTTACAGTTAAAGAATATTGCACCCTGGAGACTTTTACTGCATGTCTTACGAGTAAAGTCTGTTATACAGACCAGAAAGATCATTACTTTTACTGTATTAGACAGACTGTTCACATTTTGATAACAATAACGTAACACAACATGGACATCATTTGGTTTTAAGATTCCTAATAATAATAATAATAATAATAATAATGTTCTAATAGCTATTCATGTTATTTGCAATTGAAGAATTTGAGGCCACAAACAAAGCCAAACAATCTGCTGACTGTTGAAAATTGCGCGCCTTTTTTCCTTCAAACCTGCATGTAGAGGAAAGCATCTTGTTCTAACACAGTTTGTTACATATAGAGCATAAGGAGGACATCCACCTTCACTTGATCTCCGAGCCAATTGAAAGCTATCAGTCCAGGTTGTGTTCTTATTACGAAAAGGCCGATGCAGAACTGCAATCCAAGACCCCAAAACACAGGTCTCCAAGATACCTGAAAAGTTCAAAATTAAAATAAGGAAGCCATTGGATCATAGGAGTTATTGCAAGGAAGCCCTTTTGTTAAACCTTTTAATGACAGGTGCACAAGGCCAAATGGTATCTCAGCACAACATGCTTTAGATAAGATCAGCCATAAGGCCGCTGTATGTTACGAAACATTTGTCACAACAGTTATAACCCATCCATAAGAGTCAGTGTTAAAAAAAAAAAAAACTCACAGCAGTCCTGTGTGCTGACAACAGGAATATAAGCAGGACAAACATGAGCACACCTCCAAATGAGATAAGCTGCTCAGGACGTTTGCTTGTGTCTAAGACCAGCCACACCACAAGCAGAACCACAATCAGTAAGATGAAAACCCTGTAAAGAAAATAAAAAGACACACCCCCCCCACCCGTTAAAAAAAAAACCCAATCATGTGAAGCTCATGATCGTTTGATTGGTCATCACAAACTAAACTAGTTTACTCACTCACCATTTCATCCATTTCAAATTAGATTGAAAGCATCTAATTGCGGGTCTGAAACACCTGATGATGCTTTCTCCTTTGTACTCCTTCAGGAGATCATACGATTTGGACAGAACAGCCAAACTGGTAAGGACTACAAGAGCGGTGGCCCTTTGGAAATCCATAACCCAGGCTGTGATGAAGTATGCCACATAACCTTTGGGAGATAAGAGAGCATCACATTATTCCTTTGTGATAGTCTTCAACCAAGTCAAAGAAAAAACTGAGTAAACTTAAAACCGTGTATACTTCAAGTACAAATAAACAGAGTTTTAACAATACCTGCTCCAAGTATGGCCAGCACGACATTTTTGAAGGTTTTTGAGTGAACCTTGACGTAATCCTCGGTGGCATTAAGGGGCTTTGTAACATTGCTGGATGGGAGGTTAAATAAAAAAGTAAGGTCAAATTGTGTAAACAACATGATCAAATATCTGTCCCTTGAATTATTTCAAAGTGCCGTCTTTCACACAATTAAAGATTAAAATAGCATGTGAAGTTTATTCGCCAAAGAGTATTATATGTATAGAATACAGTAAGATTTGAACATGTTTAATGTGTAAAGTAAAACACAAAACAGGCATAGCTCTTTGCATGTTAATCAAGCACATGCAGTACATTCAGCTTCAGTATTAACAACATCAATGCAGAGATTTTTAGCTTTACAAGTGCATACCCAGAAGTATTAAATCCACAATAAAACAACTGTACCCTCACACAATGCAATCAAATGAACAGACACACCTGAAGTATGATCCCAGTCCCTTTTTAGTCTTTTTAGTCTCACTTCTGATGCTGTTAGTATCAGAAATGTTGTCCACCTGAGAAAAATAGAAGCATTTTATTTCAGAAACTAATCACACAGAGCCAAATGTAGTGTTACACATACCTCTATTTTAAAAGCCGGGTTGTCCACACCATTTCCGTGGGTGTAGGGAACATTTTTGAGCTGCACTTTGTTGAGTTCCGCTGAAAAACACAAGCACTGTTTACTTCCATATGCAGCACGCTTTGGGATAGCAGCATCATCTTTTACAAGCAGTAAAACAAACAAGTAACAAGCTGTGTTTCTGTTTAATCTGAGATTTAAAAAAAATCTAAAATTAGTCTGCAGTGTCCACGTGGCTTATCTTTCAAGAACGGTTTACAAAAATTCTAGTTCACAAGTGCAAAACAAAGAGCTTAATTGAGGGAAAAAGTAGAGCTAATGGCTTACTCATTGTGCGTCCTCCTAGACCAGGCTGTCAAATGCTGTGTTGTAAAATACACAGCAAGAAAAACTACTACTGCACTATAAAACCTCTTATCATTAATTAACAGACAACTTTTGCTACTGCTGTGATTTGTGTCAGGAGGAACAGGATAAAGGCACAAGTATGATAATGCAACAAAATTGATTACATGGACCTTAAGCAGCTACATTCAATTGGGCATGATAATGGAAAGTGATTGCTGAGCTTGATAAACTGATATGTGACAATATAGGGGAAAAGATAGCAGATGAATCGTGAATGACTTTATCTGTGGGAGGCTGCTCCACCCATGCCTCTAATAAAACTGTAAAATAAATCTCCCGCGAAGATTGCAAACAGCGTTACTACTAGTGATAAAAAGTCATGATCACTGACGTTATTTCCAATGAAAATATTCTTAGTTCCAAAGACCTACGTGACTAATCAACATGATGGACGAGAAATCTTCACTCAAAAGCACTTCTCTTTTTTTTTTTGTACTTTCTGTGTAAATTGAAATGAACTAAAAAAGAATTTCTCCTGAAGCCCAGAACAGCTGTGTTTGCAATAACATTTTCAATGCTATCCAATGATTGTAGTGGAAAAAGTTTGCTTTTGGAGTATGGACACTGCCTAAATGAAATAAATGACTGCATTAATAAATTCACAATAAATCAATAATACCAAAATATAGTTGATATAAATATATATTTTATTTATCCTTTGATTCTACAAAGAATTCAATCATAAGTTATTTTTTTATGAAACTGAATACCAGAAGGATTGAGTAGGATTAAACCAAATTTATTTATTCGTCTAGGCCTACAGATAAAGTATGTCTACGGAAAATGATCTTAAAAAGATTACAGACCCAGCTGACCTAAGCTCCAGTAGATCTTCCACACTTGTGGAGCAGGTTAAAAGGCTGTTACAATAAACAAGGTATGATGAGAAAATTTCTTTTAACTTTTTTTTTTTGTATATTTAAAAGAAAAAAAATCCAATTAATATGCTTTATATGCAATTTTTCACACTTAAATGTAATAGAAATCAAGTATATCCTCTGAAAATAACTCTGTGAGTCATGACTGTCTACAATGGGTGTAACACCCGAATCCAGCAGACCAGCAGATGGCAGTATTTGCTCATTTTCCGGTTCCGGGTCGCTGCTCGTGCTGAAGACCGGCTGGCTCACAGAGCAGTTATTTAGCGTTTATTTAGTATTTATTACGTTTTTCTACTGTTTATTTTTCCTTTAGATATATTGTTTTCCATGGTTTTTCCCGAGGACACACAGGAAGAGTGTGTTTATAACTTTTAACCGCTACTACACAGACGAAGCAGACTTCTTTTTTACATGCACCTTAACTGCCTCTGCTTTATCTGCTCTCATGCACTACATCACTTTATTCTATCCCTTCTATATCAGTATTCATACAGTTCTGCTAACTTTATTCCTGTTGTTTCTTATCCATCATTGCACTACGGTCACTTTATTTATCTAATTTTTACCTTTACAGTTATATTGTTTATGTTAGTTCTGTTGTTCCATTATTCACCATGCACCTTAATAACTTATCATTTAGTATTTGCCTACTTGCACAAAGTTCTGTATATATATATTTATTTCTCGTTTACTGCACATAGTTCTGTTTACATCTGTTTACATCTGTTAGTCCGATCACTGTCCACTTATATCTACTCTTTTATATTTTGTATTTTTAAGTTAAGTTGTATTTAAATTGACACTTTATATTTAGGTTAAAATGTTTTGTTTACTTGCACTGTTGTTAATTTACTGCTCTGTGTGCCTTTGAATTGCCCCCCGGGGACAAATAAAGTTTTTTTAATTGAATTGAATTGAATATATATGCTCTGATCCAATTTGAATCATCTGTGTTATGTTTACATCATGTTTTTGTATGATGTGACCCAGGTGGAGCATGTATAAGGAAAATGGACCCAAAACTGACCCCTGGGGCACACCATACCCACGCAAAAGAAAGAGCAGCTTATAGCGACACAGAAATTTGTATTGGCTAGAACTCGTCTTTAGCTGTGCCAGAAACCTCTAACCTGTTCCTCAGACTGTCTAATAAAATTTTGAGGAGTCAAAGGCTGCGCTCAGGTCCAGAAGTAGAAAGACTGAGCACATGCCTTGATCAGCAGTCATAATCATGTTGTGTTTGACCCCGAGCAGAGCTTGTCTCGGTGCTGTGAAACTTCTGGATTCTAGATTCAAGAATTTCAAAATAATTGTTATTGTTATTTGCCCAAGCCATTTACAAAGAAATTGTTTGGGCACTATTTTTGTATACAGCCTACAATTTTAGAAATTAAAGGTAACTTTACTAAGGGAGGGATCTAGTCCAGGTTATTTAAAAGATGGATGCATACAGGAAGTTTTAAAATAAGTTGGGACACAACCAATGGACAGAGAACTGTTAAAAATAGAAAGCAACCAGACATATCCCATCACTTTTGGTAAGAGTGTTGTTGCTATCACATCAAGGGCTGAAAGACACGTTCATATCTGACACTGTTTCAAATAGTTCAGTTAACGTTTTTGGAAGAACATCAGAGTAGATAAAATTTGGGGTGATAGAGGCTCAGTAAAAAAATGGGAAAACTTTTCACAGTCTGCTGGATTAACTTGTTGATTGACAAGTTTATATTGAAAAAATGAATCTGGGTTCTGTTTGTGGGAGAAAGTAGGGAGGCCTTATTTCTTTCCATCTGTGCACTGCTTTCCAACAGTCCCCTTTTATAGCTGCGAGTACGGTCATTAAACAGAGGCGTCTTTTCTTAGACCTCACTTTAACAGGTGCAACAATATTTAGGGAGGACAAACACATTAAAACTGTGGTGGCTGTGATCAGCGAAACAAGATTATGTGTCGACCATAAAGAATTTGATCCGTCATATTTTGGTTGAATTAAGCTGCAACTTGTTGACTCCAAATAGTGACATGGAAGAAAATAATTGCAAGCATGGCTGGGCTTTCGTTTATTTAGAATAAACTTCTTTGCATCCGTATTAACTTGCAAAAACATACTTATGATAAGAATTATACAAACTATTTCCCTCTAAGGTTGATATTTACGTATCCATAACAGAAACTTGGTCACAGGTAAAAGAATGACACATTATAAATGATTTTATAGGCTGTTAACGCTTTGATTTTTCCATCAGACTACAACAGTAAACTCGTGTTGTATAGTTGGGAAAAAAAGCATGTAAAAAAAAATACATTACATTTGATAGCTCAAAGATATGTGAACCATACAGTTGACTTGAATGTTTCTGTATGTTTGTTGGGATACACAAAGGGTCATTTCAGGGATCAAAGCAAAAAGAAAACTTGAATGTTTTTGATGACAGAATCTCATCTGTTTTAGTGATAGTTTTAGTGCACTCAGGACTACAGAATGTCATCGCCCCAAAATCGTTATCCGGGTCCATTAGATACGCTGCAGTGCAATCTGTACCTTAGTTTTCTGGGAAATGATTCATGATCAGATATAATGGCAACTTTTAGTTGTTCTGGCTGCTATCCAAATTTGATTTTGTCAAAGAAAAACAATTCTCTGAATACTTAAAATGGTGTTTGTCCATGGTTCATGATACTCAATGGGGGCTCAGTCTGTTCAGTTGCTTATGATAAACATTGACTCTTGTTTAAGTGCCGTATATTTGAGTTCACAGGGTTTTCAAAAAGGCTTGGGTACCCTGTCAGAGGTTAATGACATGAGAACAGATTTTGAAGCATAACGTTAAATGCCTGGCTCAATAAAACAAGACACTCTTTCCAGTGTTCAACATCAACTTGTTTGCCATAAGATTCAATTTTAAAATCTATGTGGGAGATTAGACTGATGAAACACGTGTAGATGATCGTGTGATTGTTTCACACAATACAAAATAAAAATAATAGTTTTGAGATGCAATATTGAATTAAATTAATGAAATATTTTACCATTAAGGATGACCCTTGCTTCTTTTAATGTAATAACTGATTTGTTGTTTATTGACCGGCTAACATATATAACACTAGGCTAGAGGTCAAACCTAACTTAATTTGGTTAAGCAGATTGCATAACTATAACCTTGGCCAAAATGTCCTTGTTACTCAATTTATCTGTTATGTCCTGTTACATCATTATCCCTTTTAAGTCAATAGTCGGCCTGATAAACTTGATTTTACCTGTAACCAAAGTTCAGCAGGCCTGTGTGTCTACAAGCTGGAGTTGATGACCTGTCTTTTCAGTCTGACTTGTAGAAAAAGTCTGGCAGAAATTCTTAATTTCTGTGCTACCACTCAGCACAGATCATTCAGAACCATGGTCTCTCCAGTCACTCATTTGCAGATGACACACAGATTTACGTTCCCTTCCAATCCAATAATCCCAACAGTTTAGACTATTTCCTCAAATGCCTCAAAAAGCAACATTTTATACTAGATATCACAAAACGTTTTATAGCTTAATCAAGACGAATATGAAGTCATAATTAGTAATTCATCTAGTCCTCTCCATGGCAAGCCTGGTTAACTTCACATCAAAATCACACTAAAAGCTAAACATTTGACACAGATTTTTATTTTGATGCACAGAAATACTTTCCAATCCGGTTTCTTTCCACTCAAACATATTTCTAAAATAAGATCAATCCTGTCTCCCACGTATCAGCACAGAGTTATTCATGCTTTTATTTTTTTCGCCACACTACTGTAATGCAATCTTAATCAGTTTCAGCCAGACTCAAAATGGCCCAGAATGCCAAGTCAAGTCAAGTCAAAGGTCAAGTTTTTTTTCCAAAATGATATCTTCTATTGTCGCTAAACAATTGATTTTTTTATCAATGTTTTTCAGTATTGTTTTTTTTTTTTTTTACCTTCCTTTTATCTGTCTGTATTTTTTTGTATAGCATTTTGTAACCATGTTAAGAAACGTGCTTCATACAAGGTAGGGCTGGGAAATATATCAAGTTTTTAAGATATATCGATATATTTTCAAACAACATATAGGGTAAGACAATATCGTTAATATGGATATAGTTTATGTTGCATTAAAATAACGTTACAGAGGTGCCAGTTCACCTTTTCTCATCTCACTGATAATGACTGACTGTCTGTCCCTCTTAACCCTGCTCCTCCTCTCTCTCTCTCTTTTATTGTATTTAAGGAACATTTTTATTTTATAATATTACTTTTTAAATTCACAAACAGGTAGTTTATTTTTCCATGTGTTTTCACTGTTAATAAAATACATATCAATACATATCGAGTATCGCCATTCAGCTAAACAATATCTAGATATGAGTTTTGGTCCATATTGCCCAGCACTAATACAAGGTGTTTATTATTAATATTTAACTCTTTCCAGTGTAGTTACTGTGTAATTTTCCATTATTGTATTTTTTTATTTAACTGATGTAAATATGTTTGATTAGATTTTTAATAATTATATTCCCGTCCCCTGTTTTCTTGAGCTGCTGTAATGCACAAATTTCCCCCACGGGGGATCAATAAAATGTATCTTTATCTTTTATCTTTATATTACTATTATTATTGTCATTATTATTACTTATTATTTGTTCACCAAAAAACACAGGCTACACAAAAAAACCCCACAAAAAACAATAGGCTAAACATATACAGCAGACTATATAAAAATATAGGTCAAAAGCCAAGTTTAGCTCTGTTCCATCAGATTACATAACTATGGCCACTGACAAAACGTCAGTAATGCTCAGTTTATTTGTTATGTCCTGTTACATCATTACCCCCCTTTAAGTCAATAGTTGGGCTGACGAACTTGATTTTATAGGCTGTTAACGCTTTGATTTTTCCATCAGACTACAACAGTAAACTCGTGTTGTATAGTTGGGAAAAAAAGCATGTGAAAAAAATACATTACATTTGATAGCTCAACGATATGTGAACCATACAGTTGACTTGAATGTTTCTGTATGTTTGTTGGGATACACAAAGGGTCATTTCAGGGATCAAAGCAAAAAGAAAACTTGAATGTTTTTTGATGACAGAATCTCATCTGTTTTAGTGATAGTTTTAGTGCACTCAGGACTACAGAATGTCATCGCCCCAAAATCGTTATCCGGGTCCATTAGATACGCTGCAGTGCAATCTGTACCTTAGTTTTCTGGGAAATGATTCATGATCAGATATAATGGCAACTTTTAGTTGTTCTGGCTGCTATCCAAATTTGATTTTGTCACAGAAAAACAATTCTCTGAATACTTAAAATGGTGTTTGTCCATGGTTCATGATACTCAATGGGGGCTCAGTCTGTTCAGTTGCTTATGATAAACATTGACTCTTGTTTAAGTGCCGTATATTTGGGTTCACAGGGTTTTCAAAAAGGCTTGGGTACCCTGTCAGAGGTTAATGACATGAGAACAGATTTTGAAGCATAACGTTAAATGCCTGGCTCAATAAAACAAGACACTCTTTCCAGTGTTCAACATCAACTTGTTTGCCATAAGATTCAATTTTAAAATCTATGTGGGAGATTAGACTGATGAAACACGTGTAGATGATTGTGTGATTGTTTCACACAATACAAAATAAATAATAATAAATAGGCTAAACATATACAGCATACTATATAAAAATATAGGTCAAAACCCAAGTTTAGCTCTGTTCCATCAGATTACATAACTATGGCCACTGACAAAACGTCAGTAATGCTCAGTTTATTTGTTATGTCCTGTTACATCATTACCCCCCTTTAAGTCAATATTTGGGCTGACGAACTTGTTTGTTTTGTACCTGTTGTCAAAGTTCATCAGGCCTGTGTGTCTAGGAACTGTGCTGGAATCGATTACACATCTTTTCAGGGTCAGTTTAATATGTAATATGTAGTAATATGCCCTCAATTTTGTCTTACGGAATTCAGAACAATGACCCCCACTAAAACATTGCATGCTCCAATATCTTTGCACTTATAGTACAGCATACAAAATGAGTGTGAGTATTAGTAATAATCCAAGCTTAAAAAGTGTAATGTTAGAAGTAGTAGCATGCATCCTAAATGGATACATACCTGCATACATAAGTGCATGAGCAGTAAGCACTGCTCATGCACGGGGTTAAGAGTTTATAACATTTCTTTGAGAGCAAGTTAAGAAGGAATATTTGAAGGGTGTCAGTGACCGGGATGGGGGCGGGGGCTCAGGCAAGGGCCATGGCAGTGTTCCAAACATTAATGTTTTACAGGCCCATTTGATTAAATAGTACTTTAAGCCAATTATTTCAACGTACCAATTACATCATGACAAAGTCTGTGTGTTTTGGCAACCGACTTACAAAAACGCGATGGAATATATCCCTACTTCTTCTCCTTCTTCTTCTTCTTCTTGTGGTGGGATGTAGCTGAACCGGTAAGTGGCACCGCCTCACGCCTGTAAGACAGCGCCGAGGGCTCGAACACCTAAACAGGAAAAAAAAAGAAAAAAACCAAGTGAACCGCTGAACAGCTTGTAGCTACGAGATGATGCTTCAGCCCAACGTTACCACCGAATAAGCGCACACAGCTTCACTCGCTAAACTTCATGACTGAGTAGAAATGTTAAACGTAACTGGATCAAATGGTAAGCGTTGATAAAGTCGCGAGTTTTCCCAGCTTTGTACCAAAATGATTTGCGTGTTAGCATGTTGCTAAGCTAAGTTTGCTCCAGGGCTCCGTTATGCGCATCTGAAAAGCTTTCTCCTAATGTCGCTGTCACAACAACAAAACAGACCCGCATGTGAATCATTTGATATTTATTTTTTTTGCAACGAATATAGACTGTTTTGAATGTTTATGCGCCTATTTTTTTTAGTGAATGTTAATATTAATAGTAGATGCATGGATGAGGACTAACTAGCTGAAGCTAACGTTAGCATATAGGATGTTGACAAGCTTTTTTTTTTTTTTTAAACAGTTGATAATCGCTGATAATAGTTTACCAGTAAGCCTGCACACCCCCTCTGCCGTGCCTAATGTCTTTACTTACGAATGACATGATAAGGAAGGTAAATCTGTGTTTGTATTTTCTGCAGGTTGATGACACTGAACAGCCATGGGTGACATGAAAACCCCAGATTTTGATGATCTTCTAGCTGCCTTTGACATCCCAGATGCCACAGGGCTGGATGCCAAAGAGCCCCCGCAGGGTGAGGAGACCGGAGAGGGTCAGCTGAAACACACAGGAGTCTGCCTGGATGACAGCTTATTGAGTAACAAGGCGACTGCAGATGTGCCCGCTGTAAGTGTTATTGTGAAAAACACAAGTCGGCACGAGACGTTGGAAGGTCTTGGACCGGCGTTGCAAAATGGATTCAGGGTTCAAGAGCCCCCCGTTGACGCAGCCGACGCCGGCTTGTCCAAAAAAATGGTCTCGGCTTTGAACGGGGAGAGTTCAAGGGAGCTTCTCGGGAAGGCTCCTGTTCAGCACAAACCAGGTGGAACGCCGCTGTTTTCACAATCGCTCTCTCATACGAGTCCAATCTCTAGTTCCGAGTCTGAAGATGCCCAGTGGAGTCGAGAGCGAATGCACCCGAAACAGAAGGAACCCTGTTTCCCGGAAGCTTCTGTTCTGGTGGACCCTTTCGCTGAAGACGATGCAAGAAATGTGGACCGTACCGTGTTTGATGAATGCTCCTCGGGTTTTTCCAAGAGCAATGAGAGGCAAGCAGTGCAAAGTAATGGAAGCAAGGAGCACTTAGGCATCTTAGCCAGTAACAAAACAGATAGAACTCCCAGAAGACACAGTGCTCTTCCTCCACCAAGTCTTAGCAAGAACTTTATTGGTACCGACTGCGATTCAGGAACAACGAAAGATGTTCCTGCTGCTTGTCCTCTCGGCAATTCTCAGACATCTAAACTAAACTCTTGCCTTGAGGCTCTCGTGGCTCTGAATGCTAGAACAGATCCCAGAGAGTCCTCAGTCAATCAGAATGAATGCATGAAAGTAAGCTTGAACTTGCCCATATCCCCAAAAAGCCCCAGAAGTCCAGTTGAAGCTGTGAAACGGTTAGTTAAACCCTCGGATAGTCCTGTAAGCATCTGGAGCGACAGTAGTAGCAAGGCCTCCCCTGCAGTGACATCTGGGTTACCTGCTGCCATACCTAGGGTCAGAATCAAGACCATCAAAACCAAGTCTGGACAGATCAAGCGCACAGTGACCAGTGTGCTGCCTGATTCAGAAACGGATGACATTCATTCTGCATATGAATCCTCTCCATCTCAAAGTATGATCAGCGACGATTCTTACTGTAATATGTCTCCACATCGGTCTCAAAGTGCAGCAGGTGAAAGCGTCGTTGGAATACAGACTAAAAGTGTCCCGGCTAGTGCATCGTCACAGAAAGTTTTACACAACAGATCAGAAGCAAACTCAAGTAAGACGGAGAAACCACAGTCTGCGACAACGCTCCATAGTTTAAACGGTTCTGCCAAGCGTTCTGTCGCACATCATAAGCAGAAAAAAAAGAGAGAATCGGCGACAATAAGCCAAGCAACCGGTGCAAACTTCCTTCCCAAAGCCATGCATCTAGCTAGTCTGAACCTGGTCCCCCACAGTGTTGCTGCCACAGTTGCCGCCCGATCCACCTCCCATCATCAAAGCAAACACACACTGTCCTCGACGGTGTACAGCACTGTGCCACTGGTGCATCAGGTCAAAACAGCTAACTCTTCACCTCGCACATCTATTCACAACACAGCAGCAGGAACCTTGAACAGACTGTTGAACAATGCCAACCCCTTGCCTACATATGTTCCCAATCTGAACCCCCCTCCAGACAGCAACATAAACCTTCCACCACGCGGATACTGCTGCCTCGAATGCGGGGACTCGTTTGGGGTGGAGAGGAGTCTCGCGTATCATTACAGCAGGAGGAGTGTCCACATTGAAGTAGCATGTACCCACTGTGCCAAGACCATGGTGTTCTTCAACAAGTGTGCCCTGTTGGCGCACGCACGGGAGCACAAGAAGAACGGCATGGTGATGCAGTGCACTCAGCTTCATATGAAACCCATAGCAGAGGAGCAAATGTTTTTAGCCCTGACTGCTGAACATGTGAATGTGGACTCTTACCCCTCTCGGTCATCCTCACTCAAAAGTCAACCTGTCCTGCCCCTGTATCCAGACAATGTCATTCACCATCAGCTCAGTTGCCTGGAGTGTAACAAGCAGTTAATAGACTACAAAGCACTCGCAGGCCATTACCAGAGGCCGTCAGACGACATGGAAGGACTAGTGAGTGCATGTTTCAGTAAAAAATATTGTAGCGCAAGGCTGACCATGTTTAGTTGTTTGTTTTAATTATAACATTTATTATTATAATCATTGTAATGATATTTATGAAAGGCTAAAATTATGATTATTGATAATAGTAATAATAATGTAGCTGACACTCATTGTTGGTGTATTCAAATGTTTTTTTTCACAATTGAAAGGCTTTTTCAGGTTTTATTATACTGAAAGAGTAACAAATTATTCATTGACTATTACCTGAATAATACTTTAGAGGCAATCTGATGGAGTTTTGTTGTCTTCTCTCTTGTTTTATCCTATATCAAACAGATGTGTCAGGTGTGCTTGATGCTGTTACCTAACAAATGCAGCTTCAAAGCTCACGAACGCATCCATTCACACAAGCCTCCATATAGCTGTCCTGAGTGTGGTGCCACGAGTCTTTCTGCAGACATACAGAAACATGTTAAGGAAAACTGTCTCCACTACGCACGCAAGGCCTGGTACAAGTAAGTAAAGCGTGCATTTAAAAAGAACAGCCTTATTAAAAAAGAAAGCTGCAGTACAGTGTTCTTTGGTGTAATGTTTGATTTCCTTCCAGATGTCTTCACTGTGATATGGTTTTTAAAACCCTGCAAGGACAAAAGACTCACATTGAGGAGAAACACTGTGAAGTCTTATACAAGTGCTCCATCTGTCCAATTGCCTTCAAGACCCCCGACAGCTGTGAAGTGCATTTAAACATTAAACACAATGCTGGCAAAGTATCCCCGCAGTAAGTCAACGTCTCATGACCTAGCTGTTAAAAGTTGAATACTTTTTTTTTTTTTTTTAACCTTTCATCTGAACTTTTTTCTCTTTTCATTTGCAGGTTAATCTTCAAGTGTTCATGCGAGACCATTTTCAAGAAAAAGCCGTTACTGTTTCAGCATTTTCATCAGAATGCCAACAAGCGAGTTACATGTGTTTTCAAGTGTCCAGAATGCAACTCTGTCTTTCCACATAAACAGATGTTAATGCAGCACTTCAAGGTTTGTCCTGACTGCACTTTTGATTAAAGAGATATTCTCAGTGTTTGTTATTTAAAAAAAAAAAAAACTCCCTAATAGTGACTTTTTGAAATGTAATCATTATTATTATGTGTTTTTTTTTTTTAAAGTCATTTCCTTTTTTTCTGTCTTGCAGGGTGTTCATGTAGGACACATGACAGGAGAAGCAGAAAAGCCCAGTATTGAAAATGGCAAAGCTGACAGGCACCAGAAATCCCATTCAGTGCAACAACACAAGAGTCCCATTAAACATAAAGATAGTCCAAGAAAAAAGGCTGACCAGGAGCGCAGGCCGCGTGCAAAACCTACCGGCTGGACGTGTGGGGAGTGTCTCCAGTTTTTCCCTGAAAGAGATGCATTTGTTTCTCACATGAAGATCAACCATGGAAAGGTAAGAGAACATGAAAACCCCATGACGGAACACGTGCTCACCCAAAACATAAGTGATGGCCGCACTCAGATGTATATTTTACGAGGTTCCTGCCTTACAATAAGATAACTAGCAAATGTGAAATGAGTAGGCTCACTGTACTGCAACTCTTATGAGGTCAAACTACAGATCACTGTTAGATCTGCTGAGATTTGTGTTCGGTAATCCTGAAACTACAGAATTTTAGCATATACATTTTTATATATAAATGTTGAACTCATATATCCAATAGATATTTATACAATATAGATTAAAAAAATACTGATACTCGTACTATATATCATGTTAGCACGATCAATGTCAGAATATTAACTCTGTCAAACTTTAAAGTAAATGAGAAAATAAGTGCTTTTCATTTGAGCGCTTCATTAGCTGCTCTCCTGAAACGTGTCTCAGGACAGTGAGTGCTTACCTGAGGTCATGTGCTAATTAAATTAACTTAGCATTTGTGGCATGAGACATGCTGCGGATGTTGTGTTTCATATCCTAAAGTGTTGTCCTGTTTCTAACGTTCAGCTACACACCATCAAGTTTTATTGTTTTCATTTTGTCATCTAGACTTTTATTAGGATTTGAGATGGTAAAATCGAGACCTACCCCCTGTAGCTGAGTGTGACGCATTAATTGATGTGCTGCTAGAAACCAGTCCTGTAAAATCACAAGTAGAAAGCAAGCTAATGAAGTCATTATTAGCTCTTATCTGAACAAATTGCTGAAAGCCGCTAGACGAGCCTCTGTCACATTTTGTCAAGCGTGTATGATAACACTTTTCTCTTTTTTATTTTTCAGTCAATGAAGAAGTACCCATGTCGACATTGTGAGCGGTCTTTTAACGCTGCGATCAGTCTGAGACGACATATTCGCATTGACCACGATGGAAAAAAGAAAAGTTACACTTGCTGGTAATATTTTTTTTTAAAGTCGCTGTTTCCACTACTATATAAAAGTTATGATTTACCCTCATTTCAATTTCATGTTTTCACAATTCAGGTATTGCACTGACAGCAAGACAATATTCACAACAAGTGTTACGTTGAAGAACCACATCAGTCTAATGCACGGAATCAAAAATCCTGATCTCAGCCAAATGCCAAAAACAGCCACCCTGGAGTCAAAAAAGGCTGTAAGAAAGGTAGTGTTATTATTATTTAAAAATGACACCAATACAAATGATTGTGGTGATTATTAAAAAAAACATGTGACCGCTGTGATTCACAGGAGCCTGTGTCAGATAGACCTGCCGTGGACACACAGGAGAAGCAGCAGGATCACACTTCCAGTATCGAGGCTCCTTCAGCGAAGCGGCTGAAAACCAATTTCCGCTGTTCAAAGTGTGGTTTCACCACAGATGATAACACAAAGTTCCTGCAGCACATACCGCAGCATAAAACGGATGAAAACACTCCTCAGTGCCTGCACTGTGGCCTGTGTTTCACATCTGTGCTGTCTCTTAACAGACACCTTTTCATTGTACACAAAGTAAAGGATCCTGCGAAAGAGGGAAGAGGAGGAGGAGGAGGAGAGTCGTCTTCAGCGGTTAGAAAGAAGAAGCAGGAGAGTCAGCCAGTCAGATATGCAGTGACTGATGAGGAGAAAGCCTCGATACCCACGCTTAATGATCATGAGCCCTCGCGGGGGAAAGAGCCAGCAGCTCTGCGATGCGACAGGACAGTCGACATAAATTTAAAACTGAGGAACGTCTCTCAGAAACAAGCAGTGGTTCTGAACACCTCTTTAAAGCTGCTCTGATGTCGTCTGTGAAAGTAACAGAAAGTTTGATATTCTGCATGGAGGTGGTACAAAGTGTTTGGGCTCTTAATTTAAATGTTACTCTCGTTCAGAGCCTGTGCAGTATTTTAAAAAAAATGATAGCATAAGGTAAAAGTACAGTATTTTCATAGATTTATATTGCTCTTTTAATTATTTTTTATTTAACATTGCATGTTGGTAATATATTAATCTTGCCTTCCAGTCAAACTGCGCACACTTTATAGCGAAGCCTTTTATTTCTATTTCTTTTTTCCCTCCGATTGTTGCATCCAGCCTGACAGGTGACTCAGGAATGTCAGTATAAGTAGGTCTAGCTTTGAGTAATCCATGGAACAGTGAAGTATACAGGATTATAGTCTGTTATCAATAGTAATGTCAATTTCTTGCATTTAGTCAGAAGTATTTCATGCAACACGCAATAACCTTGATGGTATTCAGCTTGCAGCTTCTATCACATGACTGTGTTGCATTTAATTTACAGTACACACCTAGACATTTAGTTGACATTTATAGCAAGCATATCTTAATTCAGTAATACCTTAAAAGCCTTATTTCTGCCATCTTTGGTATACTGACTTTCTTTTTGATGTATTTTAGCATTCTGAAATTCTTTTTTTGTTTTCATGTTTATTGAACATGTTTGGTGCAAGGTCGTTCCCCCCCTAAGTGTTCAGGGGAAACATTGAGAGGTATAGGGTGCTTGGTGCAGCAGTGTTGAAAATACCTCAAATTGCCAGGAGTGTATTTTTTACAGGCAGGTGAGCCGTCGGTGTTCTGTCAAATCAGGGTATATTTTGGGTGATGCAGAGCGGGTTGGAAAGTGAAGTTGGACAGAGATCATGTTTTATGAATCAGGACCTGTTAACATGAAGCTGCTTATTTCTTTTTTTTATAATAGTAATAATAATTATTATTAATCTAGTAGGAATCAACTCAGAGGAAAAACCTTTCATAATGGTGGATACTTGATGTGTGCAGGTCCTGATTTGTAAAGCAGCACCTCTTTGTTTTATGTTTAATACGTGACAGTTCCTACCTCCAAGGGCAAAGGCAGTGATTGTTCAAAAGGAAAGTGTTTGAGGAGTTGCCGGTTATCTAAGTGCAATGTAAAAATGAGTTTATAAAATGTGTATTATCCCACATTATTGAATTTTATAAATTATTTTGTGAAGGATATGAGGCTATAGGGTCATATTGACTTTTTTATTCAAGTGCTAGACGAGCCTCTCTGTTTCTGTGTTCTGTAAAGTCCTGTTGTCTCCCCTCACAGATGCTGACAAGAATGACTTGTTCAAGACTTGTTACTTTGTAATGCTCGTTGAAAGGTATTTGTACTTTTGATACTGTGTACAGTGAGGACTTGTTTAGGAAAGAAACCCATGTACGTACAGTAGCCAATGAACCCTGGATTAACAGCATTTCTTAAAGCCATTACATCTATTCAGCTTGCAGTGGCCCATGTGCCTTGCTGTAATGTTTACATGAAGTACTTCAAATTAAATTGGTGCATTTAATATAATATTTGTGTCAGTGTTTTTATGTGATGGACTGGTTTGTGTATGAAACCACTGGAAGCCGGGGGGAAGTATTTAACGGTATTTAGATGTGACAATTAGAGATTTTGCATTGAGGTCACATACGTGTCACTAAATATGGCAAATTAGAAGTCACAAGGACTCGTAATGTGCAGCATTTCATCCTATAAGAAACCAGCCACGGATGGATGACTTCATCCAATCAGAATGTCAATCCCACCCTATGGCAGTATATCTGCAAGTCCCCAAAGTGACAGAGGAGTGAAGAGAGTTTAATGAATTGTCAGCCAATTGCTTAACACATTTGAAGAATGACTGGCATTTTGGCAAAGACCTTCGGAGCAGGATTCCTGTCTTATTTCATCCTTATCTCATACATGGCCATGACTTCTTCGATGACTTTTGATTTGACTGAATTAAGAAATAAAGTTTCAAAGATCAAGGTGAATCCGAGGGGGAATCTGTGGGCGACAGGTAAGAGAAATATTAATTTGCTTGTGAGTTGTGATTTATTTATTTTAAAATTTGGAAAGTCCGTAGGCTATTAAGATTGTATTTTATTCTATTTGTTAAGGTCATTTCATGGGAAAGAAAAGTGTCGCGGATAGTTCCTTGATGGAGTCTTCCTTTGAAGATGTACATGCTCCTACTGAAGACAGAGATGTAAGAAGTCCTTTGTACCGACTAGGAGACCTGCACGCATTGTTGATTCAGATGTTAAAAACTGCACAGCTCACACAGCGGAAACAGACACCGGACATGTCAGTAAATCAAAAAACTACCTCCATTGTCATTTTCATAATAACAAATCAGCATATATATAACTGATATTTATTTTTCTTTCCAATTAGAGGAGAAGGAGATGCTGCTTGAACAATGTGCGACGCTACTGATGAAGAGGAGAGTTGATTTCTGTGAAACAATTTATATTGTATTTGACAATGTAATGACCAAATGCACTGACTTGTTCTTATGTCTAGTTATTTTAATTAAATATGTGTGTCACCACATGATAATAAACAAACTGAAAGCCATATCAGGTGTCGGCTCTTCTTGTTGATTGTATATATATATATAATATATATATTTTAAAATAGTCTTATTTGTATTAGAGAGTATATTATAAGAGTGTCTGTAATAAAAAAAAAAAATGTATTCAACTGCAGAATTGATCAAATCTGAAACGAGGTTCTGCTGCCCCCTGTCGGTCGCACCATGAAATTACCTCCAACTTCACATCCGGGTTAGAGTGGAAACATGCTTTTCATCACACCGTGTAGTGTAGTTAGCCAAGTAAGACTCACCGGGTAGCTGCAATGCCTCTTGTAGTAATGTGTGGTTACCCCTGTAGTGGCAAAACACGGAGGGCAGAAGAACTGAAGGAGCATTTTGAACAGAACACAGGACGAAAGGTTCACGTTGTGGGAGAGAAATCCCTGGACGCTGAGAAAAACATTGTCTACTCAGGCAAGTGAAGCTAACCTTAGCTTTGTATACAATTAGTTTAATGACGTTTGCATGAAGTCTGGTTTGTGAGTGTCATCACTGTCCTATGAGGAAGACTCTAAACTAATAACAATAGAATATAACTGGGTTATAGTGGATATTGTTCTTGAAAGGAACCTGTGTTTTTATTTTCCTGTGAGGTCATCATAAGTGTTTTTTTTTTTTTTTTCGGCCTGTTCGAGTACAAATAGATTGTGATTGTAGTTTTTATTTTACTCTCTTGCACACAGAAGAAGACACATTAGAAATAAACATATCTGAAAACTAGTTGGGGAAACTGAACAAAAAAAAAGTCTTTAAAAAATATCATAATGGCATTAGTTAGGATCAGGGATTCACAAACTTGCAGATCATGACCCCCCCAAAGTTAAGGGTGCCAGAGACTTGGGACCCCCCCAAAGTTCCTGCAGGTGGTTAGGGTATGCACAGCCCACATGCATGCACTAATAATCGTATCAAAACACTAGTAATACAAAAGAACAACACAAAAGAATACAGCAGCCTAAAAACTGTTTCACACTAACAAAGACTGGAAACAGAATTCAAAGTAATTTGAGGGGACATGCAAAACTAATCACTTATTAAATAGCCACATAATGGTGTTCATCTTTTGGTGTTAGGAGCAGCAGACACCTACATTGTCGCGGTCATGTGCACACTTACATTTCTAAAACGCTGCCTACCCTCCTCTTGGTGGCTCACCACTGAGTTAGACGAACAGGTGTCTATATTTTGTGATTCAGAATCGCTGAATTGTAATCACGGAAATAAATTGTGAGAGGGAATATTTGTTCTATACGTGCCGCAGATCTCCAGTTTTTATTTAACATCTACATTTTGGTCTACAAGCAAACTAGATTCCTTGAAAGTGTCTTCAGCCTTGTGCATTTTTGTGCTGCATTTTTCAATATCACCTCGTTGGATGTGTTGCAGATTCCCAACAAGAGAAGAACGTCCGAGCAGCTCTGAAAGCTGAAGTGGAGAGGTGTGTTTTCCCAGTCTGTTTTTTTAATAACATTAATTCTTGACATTATTCTGTTACAACCCTTCAAACCGTTACGTATCTTTTTGTTTAGGAAAGTCAACAAGGATGACATTGTCATTTTGGATTCTTTGAATTACATTAAAGGTAAGTCTTGCTAACTATAGTGTGCTGTGCTGACATTAAAAAGTCGTTTAAGCTTTTAAATTCAGGCTGATGTGCTTTTCAAGGTTACCGTTATGAACTGTTCTGCCTCATCAAACACGCACAGACACCACACTGCCTGGTAAGTTTAATCGAGAAATGCTGTTTTAGAATATCGACAACATGAATGAATGAATCCAGTCCAAAATAACTTGATCTGTTTTTTTTCATACAGGTGTACTGTTTGACGTCGGATGATGTGAGCACATTGTGGAATACTGAAAGAGATTCCTCTGAGCAGTACACCCAGGACATGTAAGTGAGGAGCCTCTACACACACACACACACACACACACACACACACACACACACACACTAAAAGGGCATGTTCACTGTTATTAATCATTGTACGACTCCATTTATTTACCCTTTTGTCTAACTTTTGAATCCACCTTAAGGCCTCTCATTGTCACAAAAGAACACTGTCAAGTTTTGTCAATGACATTTTCCTGACGCGTGTCATATTTTCTGTAGCTTTGATGCTTTAGTGCTGAGGTTTGAAGCCCCAGACTCCAGAAACCGATGGGACAGTCCTCTCTTTACCATACTGAAAGATGACAACCTGCCATATGAAGCCATTTCTGATGCGCTTTTCAAAAGGAAAGCGCCCCCTCCTAACCAGTCTACACAAAGTGTAAGGGACATGTTTTGTACAATCAAACCAAAAACTCACAAAAACGTGAGCGTTTTGCTCTGCCGTGTTCCCTTTTCACTGTCAGGTTGTAACGGTGATATTGTTCTCCTCTACAGCAACCACTGTCGTCTACAAACTTTTTGTACGAGTTGGACAAGATCACACAAGAAGTGTTGATGGTTTGTCTTTGTTTGTTTTCAGATTTTAATTTCAGTTTCTATTTTTTAATCCTATGATATTGTTTTCAATGGAACTTGTTTTTGTAGTAATGTCATAGTCTATGATCACTTTAATGATATAAGCTCACACATGTTCAGTAGTGCACACATATTACCGTACACCAAAATGTTAACACTCTAATTGCATAGACAGTTAAAGCAGAGATGTAAAGCCCTTACAGTCCTCTAGCAGGGTGGATTCATGTTATGACAAAGTCGTCGTAATGAACAATTCTACAATTTAGCAGAGGCTTCTGTCCAAAGTGGCATACATCAGAGAGTTAGCACAACACAAGCAAGGATATAGAGAGGAGGAAACAACATCATTTAGTGCTAACGAACAGCATTGAGTCAGACACAGGTACTGACAGGCAGTACAGAGAGGCTAACCACTTTAAACATCATCATCAACATCATCAACAACATCGACAGTTTGAGAGTTCTAATCAGCATCAAAACCATCCTAGGTATCTAATTAACAGTTTACAACTTGTGTTTCGACTTTATGTCCACAATCAAGTTGTCACTTTGCTTGAAAGGCTCTAACATGCTCAAAATGGCTTATATCACTTAATGATTATATTGAAATGCTGGAAAACAAATCAAACCTGATTGTGTCATGCCTGTCAAAACAGTGTGGTTTAAGGTTATGTGATGGTATGTTTTCAATCCACCTTAAGTTTAACCCTGGGAGCAGTAAATCATTTTTTAATTACTTGTCCAACATCCCTTGCACGTCATAAAATAGGAATCCTTTCAGCATCTGCCTTTTGTCCCGTTTGACGTGAACACCTCTTAAGTAGCAGTTCAAGGAGAGTCAAAGGCAGCTTAGTGGCTGACAGCAGTCAGAGGGTGAAAGACACTAAATAGAATCAATAATCAGTCAAATAATTACAGTTAAGGAGCCAAAGTGTTTACAAAAATTGGCTTCTTGCTTCAATTTTGAAGTTGACGTCATTCATTCAAAGAAAGAGTACACTCTGGGGAGTGGGGGTGGGGGGGGGGGGGGGGGGGACTTACATAAAGAAAACCAGGAAGGTAAAATTGAGGTGTACTTTAAAAGAACTAGATATACAATGATGCAATAGGGCTAAACCTGTAATTATGTCTCATGTCAATATTGACCTCTCTGAATGTGCCAGCACTCATCACTGCTTAAAAAGAGGAGTGTAGAAGACGTCTTTGAAGACTGAACCTGCAACACTTGATCGTTGCAGTGTTCATCATATGCATCACTTGCTAAGAAGTTTTTGGCCCGAGCGTCAGAGTCCCCATGACGTCAGTGGCTGTGTATCCTGTCATGTAATTATTAACCCACCCTTAAGCTCCCGTGTCATTGGTTTAGTCTCCTTATTGCTTTCAACCAATGCAAATTAGTCTCCTCTGTTCTTTTAATTAATGAGTACCTCTCTTGGTGGTCATAAATAATACATTGTGTTTCAAGTAAATAAAATCCCTTTTTTTTTTTTTTTATTAAACCACCAATTAACAAAATAACATGTCTGTAAGAATACAGCTCCCACATGTGAAAACATTACCCACGTATGTAGTGATCAAATAAAGGTTATCAACTGTTTTTCAGGTCATTTTCAATGCACAGAAGACAAGCGTTCCTGGAGATCTCCTCACAGTTCCCGGCGCTACAGAAAAAATATCCTTTTTTTTACACATGTCTACATTCTGTTTTATTGGGGGTGACTTCAAATCTCACATCCGCATGAAACACGATTTGCTCTACCCAGCTCCTAAGATTGTCATTTCCCTCCCCAGCTGTAGGCAATGCACTCTGTATTAAATAACCCGTTTGAAGGGAAGGGTGGATGAATTCATGTCCAATCAAAGAGGTTAAATGAAAGGCGAAGCGACCGTTCACTTTTAAAGGTCTTGGCTGTAATAATGTTCAGTGGAACATGTTAAGAGGAACCAAATGACGTAGACGAGTGAATATTTATCAGCAGCTGCACGGTGTCAGAGCTCCTCAGACGCAGACACTTTGATTTCCTCCTTTGAACACTGGTCAACCTTTAGAGACAGGGGCCGGATTTGACTTGGTCTTGTCAGTTGTCACTTTCCTCTGTGTTTAGCCTTACTGGAGAAACCTTGAGGGAAAGTTTTCTTCCTGCATTAAAGAACACCTTGCACGCGGTACAACTTGTTACGTGAATGACCTTAACCCGTTCCACATCGAGCTCACCAGGAGCATCAACATGGCAGAGCTGAGGAAGTTACGGCGCCAGTTCATCAGCTACGCCAAGACGCACCCGACGGAGAACACCGGACAAATCTCCAACATGTTTGTGCAGTATTTGAATAAGAGTCTTCACTGACATTTTACAGGATTGTTTTTTTTTTATTTGCTGTGACGAATAAATTATTTTTAAGTATTTGTTGTGTTTTTGTGTCATTGACAGTTTGATTATAATTTGTCATTTACAGCCATTTATATTTATTTTCTACTAAATTGGAAGAAATTACAGTGAAGAGTAAACACCTACAGTACAGTGCATATCATTTACACTTATTTCTAGACACTTAACGAGTGAAAAAGCAATGAAGGAAGTGAAGTAGTAGACCACCAAAATAAGACACCTGTTTTATATAATAAATATTACAAACACAATTAGAAGAAGTATTTTTCTTTTTGCTCCACATACTGATTTGTCATTGTAAATAATTCCAACTTAAAGTCAGCCTTGATCACTTGGTCCAGTCAAAGCTGAGCACTTAAAGTCCGGTTGTTTTAAGTCCACTGGTGTTGTACCTGACCTCTGAGTGACCAGCTCACTTTTCTACTTCAAAAGCTCCTTACTCATTAATGATATTTGTACGTGAAATATAGCTGAGTAATGCTCTTACAGAGACTTCAATTATGTAAGAAGATTGTAAGAAAAGCATAGAGAAAGTTGCCTGTAGGAATTTGTACTTGTAACTAGTTCCTGCTGGTTTCTTCACTGGAATGACTCGACAATTTGGATTGTGCACGTGTTCCACATGGAGAATAATGTGTTGAATATATCAGGATTAACATGGATTTAATTCATTTAACGCAAATATAAATGTTTTTTTCTTAAAGAGACAGTAATTTTACTGGAACATTAATAGTGTTTTTATTTATTTGACTATTTTAACTCTTTATCTTTACTTTTTGTTCATCTTTTCCTTCTTAGTTTTAACCCTTCACCTTTTCTATTTTTTTAACTGCATATTATTTATTCCTACTGGTGTGCATTAGTCTCTCTACTGCTACTTCTTCTCTACTTCTAAATTCATTTTTGTTTGTACCATGTTTCGTCACTATTTCATGTTTATTTATTTTTTTCCAGTCGCTGTGAAGCACTTTGAATTGCATTTGATTTGCATGAAATGATTGATTGATAAAACACTTTCTTTTTTTACAAGAGCTTTTATTGTTGGCAGTCTCACAAATGAAAAACTTCATGAGCAACACAAAGAAGACTGAATACTTGCAATAACGATGAAATGATTACAAATAATAGATGGGAAAGTGACAGTGAAAAACAACGTGCAGTATTTACAGAGGGTATTTTTTTTATTCACTTTTGTTTATTTCCTGATGGGTTTTTTTTTCTTCAGAGGAACAGCTGTGCCAAAGATTCTGTCCCAGTGGCTGAAAAAAGGAGCAAAGTTACTGCTGGGCTTCTGGTGGTGCATGTCATGAGCTGGTGCACCGCCGAGCAGACCGAAAGGCACCAGGTGGTTTAGTGTCCATGGCAGGTCATAGCCTATGTGGTCCTCCACAGACATCCAGATACTGAAAACTGTGATGCACCATGTGGTCAGCGGGTGGCACCTCAAAAGAATTGTGTCCAGGTTGCTCCAGAATCCGACAGTCAACAGCTCTGGGATGCTGAGCTGCTCAGTGGACCAGGAGAAGGGAGCTATGTATTCATGGTGGACTGCATGGATCCAGAGGTACAGCTGTGGATGCTTGTGATGTATGAAATGCCAAATAAAGTACTGAGTGTCAAAGAGGAGAAGCACAGCCAGTCCATCAACGAAAACCTCATACATAGTCGGAGCAACCTGAGGCAGCGTTGGTGCAGGCAGGAAGAACAGTCCGATAACTACAGCTGGCAGAACAAAGAAAATGTGGTTATACAGCGCTGTCGTGAGGCCCTTAGCCATCATCCCTACTGTTGGCTGCCTGTCTGGTTGGATCTTGTACTGATGGAATAAATGCACTCTTTCGCCTAATAGGTCCAGCACAGCAAAAGGCATACTGAAGAAGAAATAGCTGGAGAAGGCGAGCAGGACAGGAAAGAAAGGAGATGAGATGAGCGGAAGGTGGTGCAGAAGCAAATAATCCCAGAGCGGCTGCAGCAGACGGTCCGAGGCCCTGGAGGACAGCTGCTGCAGAAATGTCTGCCTGCTGATGTTCAACATGTTTCTGAAGGTTTTCGGCTGCAAGTCTCAGATCAAGACAAGGTAAAGCCTTTATATAGGGCATGTCAAACAGAAGGGGCCTTTCTCTCAATCTGTACTGACTTGCTTTTTTTTTTTTTTCCTTTCTTTCCAGCAGCTCAATACCAATAACAAGACCCTCAGAGGAAGATTAGCACTGTTCATTAACATGCATTAGACATACCACATTAAAACACTGTAGACTGTTCATCAACCAGTGAAAGGTCATATATTTATTTGGAATCATTTTTAAAAAGTGAAATATGAAACACAGTTCTGTTTTCTAATCTGAGTTGTATTCAACCTAGAAGCAACAGTTTATTTCATCTTGCTGAAAATCGCTTAGTCTCTCTGTCTGTTCTCCTTTTATAGAAGATAACTCAGGACGTCTTGCTTTTCTTTTTTACATTGACCAGGTTATTTTGAATACACTTTTTGTCCTAATTCAGTAACCTGCATGTCTTCCTTCTTCTCCAATTATCGTCTTTCCTGTCGAATTCTTCGATTTAAATCGCATGTCCTCCACTTCTCCACCTCTAAAGTCAACAAGACTTGAAATATCAGATGAAAACATTAACACTTATCACACTGATTAATCATTACAAAATGATCTGTTGGTTTATTTCAAAATTTCACTGAAATCATGCATCAAATGATGTCTTTTTTTTTTAAAAATCCTCTTCGCTTCTACTTCTTGTCACCGGCTGCCTTCCTTGAAATCGTTTTGTTGGTGTTTGCATATTTGTGTCGATCATTTCTGAAGAGAAAGACAAACAACTTGTTATCTTTTTGAACCATTACATGAAAGATGGAAGAAGAAACATTTCTACCACTAATGTTGTTCAATGTACCTGCTCATTTTGACTTTGCTTCTGCATCCCAGTCCTCCCTCCCAGTGGCTGGTGCGTGTGCCTCTCGTCATCATGCTTCCACAGCTGACGCAGGGCTTTCCATTGGCGTAAGGCTGCAAGAATACAAAAATACATGGAGACAATGGAGATCAGCTTCCAACTATTTTATTAACGCTTCAAAGTCTATTATCCACCTCTTCCATTCCTGCTTAAAGCTGGAACCACATCTTATACCGTTTAATAAAGGAATGAACTGAACAAATCAAGAAAAGCTGTGAACACCAAAACATTTAAAGGTCTTGAGGTCTTGTCTAAAAAATACTTGATCATGCCTTGATCTTATTTCTATATGCAGAACTGATTCTGTACTCCCATGTAAACAACTACACGGATACATTTCCATAACACACAGAGATAATAATGATCATTTTAACACATTTTTGCTGCACTTGTGAAATGATACTTATGAACATAAATGTCATGAGCCCCATGTTTGAAATGTTTATGTTGTGACATGTCATGTGCACTCTATGGTATCACCTGTTCTTTGGCACAGTAGCCACAGATCATCCGGGTGGCCAGTTCCATGGGATGGTCCTGGTCCTCGTCGTGGCAGACATCACAGGGGTAAGCCCGGCCACAGCAGGGAAACCTGAGAGCAGCCAGTGACACACATGTTCATGTATACTCTTTCTCCAAGTCAGGATTCCACAACTGATAAAAGATAGTAATGATCATACCTCAACCAGCGGTGGCTCTGTTTGTAATGTTTACATACTCCTTTTTCTGGAAGCGGCTTCCCCTTTTGGACAGCAGGATCTCTTATTGACTTATAATATACAGCACCAGAACTTGGACCTGCAAAATGAACAAAAAAAAAAAAAAAAGACATGTACATTTCTGGTTTGTTTAGGTCTGGTAAGAGTGAGGCATGTGACATGTGAATAAGTACAAATGCTCATGTGTTTGTTCACCACCTTATTTGCCTCTATGAAGGTTTATTCTCTGGTGGGCCCACTGCCCAACAGACCTGTAGTATTGCTTAATATGTCAATTATGTAACCTGAAACTTGTTTTTTTTTATGCGGTTTGTAAAGTTGTAAATACCGGTAGCAATGTCAGTAAACATGGGTCGGACAGAAAACTCAAACAGCTCGTTGTTAATGATCTTTAACCCCTGCTGATCTCTTCGACGGGTGAGTTCTGACCTGTTCTGTTGGTGCGTGGCTGGATGTACTGAAATCTTGTGCTCTCTGCAAGAATGCTGAGTTTGCTGTGGCAGTGTTCACAATTTAACTCCTTCGTTTGGCCATAGGAAACACTCTGATGAAAAATAAAGACGAAGCGTTTGGAGAGAAGGCAGAGATCATGTTATTGAGACATAATTCAGTTACTGGATTTTACATTACACACAAAACAGATGTGAAACTTCATTCATTACCTGCACAGGACCCTCCTGGGAGCAGCTGAGGCAGCCCACAGAGAAGTCACATTCCTGGAGCACAAGGTCAGCAGGTGTAGCATTGTGGAGGTCCAGGTATCCCAGGACGTCGCTGTAATGGTGCAGCATGCAGGGCCTGTACGCAGCATTGATGCTTGCGCTGCACTTTTCACACTGAGCTGCGCAAGGTGTCCTTCCAGTCAGCGTCAGGTCTGCAGTTACCTTACACCTGCAGACACAAAAAGCAAAGCTCTAATCACACAAACGCAAGCTTTATTTCTAAATAAACAAACCAACGTGTGGGCATGGATATCTGACATCTTTTCTCATTGTCTTTACCTGTTACATTGAAGGCAAACGGTGATTTGTTGAGCAACCAAAGTGGCTGTGTTCTCTCCCAGCCTCAGTCCCAGCAGCTTCATCTCTGTGCCTCTGCGGGGGTCGCTGATCTTAATATTCTCCACCAGATGACTAGCCCCTTCATCCTCCTGCCCCTCACCAATGCCTGTACCCTCTTGTTTCACTCCCTCCACTCTTCCCTTGTCGTCTTCATTTTCCAATTCCCCTTCACCATTCATATCGTCTGGATTCGCATCAGTGGTGTCAGAGGAAGGATCATTCCCCGATTTTTCACAAACGGTGGCTTGTAGCTCCTGGTACGTTATAAACTGCAGTCCAGATTTTTCTAAATCAATATCTTTTTTCAACTGCACAAATAAAAGAAAAAAGAGAAATATTGTTATCAGGAATTACAAGTCATTACAGTAGGTTCAAAGGGATAACATGCATGCAGCGTGAAGTGTCACCTGCCGGGCTCCTTCAGTGAACAGTCTCTCCAGACTACGATCCAGCCAGCGAAGAAAAGGCCGGAAGAGCAGCTCGACCTTTCCCAGAAGCTGATTGGTTGCATGTTTGGCTTGAAGCCACTCCATGGACGCTTGCTGTACGTAACTATGTAGAGACAGAGAGCAAAAATACATTTTAAAACTAGAGAAACTCATGATTAACTGGTCACATAGTCTGCACATGCATTTTTACCTTGCCATTACTGAGGGCAGCTCCTGGTCCAATGGGATATCTAACGTAAAAACCTAAGAAGATGTATTAGGGTGATAAGGAAATGTTCTTTCCATGTATAGAATCATTTTTTTTGTATAGGATATTACACAAATCTTAAGTGTAATTGTAAGCAGGTATCTTTACCTCTTGGGGGTAATTGTCTGGGAAGCTCACCATGATGTCGATTTCTTTAAGGTCAAAGGGCTACAAGTTCAAACTCAAAGTTAGTATTTATTCAGATGATGAGAAAAGTCATTTTCAGCAGACTATAAAACAAATTGGTTCATAAATCATTTTAAGTAAAAACGTGTGGAATATGGCCTCCATTACTATTGCTTACAGGTGGATTAATAGTGCTAACAAATACCAAATGATTATTCAGTCAGGTTTTTATTACCCTTCCAAAGATAGACAGGTTTAGTTATTGTTTGACCCTATATCCTAGAGTTAACGTCAGGTTAATTTAATCTAAGCAGCGAATCTTATTTTTAAAAAACAAACCGTGTTATCCTTCAGTTATTAACAGTTCTATGATCTGTGGTGCTGTTAAGACATAGTAGAAGGAGTCTACTTCTTTTTGTCTATTTGACTGATTAAGTATTTGTCTGAAGATGCCATCTTTCTTACTGTTACTTTATTACTCTTAATGTTAAATTTACAAATTATCCCTGCACTCATGTTCACTTCATTTGTCTGTCTACTCGCCGTTATATTGTATAGTTTCTGCTTATAATATATCTACACTCATGCACTTTAACTTGTATCAATACTGTCCATTTACAACTCTGTTTTTGCACATTTACATTCAATCTTCCAGATTTAATTTACAACCATTTACGACTCTGTTCCTGCACATTCACTTTTAATCTTCCATATTTAATCTTCCTATTTAAGATTAGTAATGCTAAGTTAAATCCTGGTTGTATATATTCACATTCTTAGTTTTGATATCTTTAGTACTTATTTACTTTGTATTTAATATTATATTGTGTTTAGATTTGCTAACATTGTGTTTTTTTTGCTCATATTGTGTGTTTGGACAACCTGCTGCTGTAACGCCACAATTTCCCAGTTTGGGATCAATAAAGTAATTCTATTCTATTCTATTCTATTCTATTCTATTCTATTCTATCAGCTCAGCTTTTATGTGTTGAGTCAAACTCAGCTGAACAGTATTACAGGAGAACTAAATGGATGGATTTCCAACCTCTTGGGGGGCCGAGAGGAGAAAGAAGAAAATGTTTACCCAGTCTGGATCAGTGGCCTCAACAGCCGCCCTGTAATACGTTATTTTTCCATCACTTCGTTCCTGAACAATCAGCTGATCTTTGGGAAAACGCTTTTTCAGCTGCTTGATCTCTGTGTCTCGTAGCTGCTGTGAGGCCTCCTCTGTGAGGTCACACAGCTTGATCTCCTGAAGGATGCTGGGGCGGGGCACTGGTGGCATCCTCTGCGTAGGTCTCGCGTTATGGTCTGCAACATGCACGCCGTCCACACTGGGTAACTGTGGTGGATGCCAGAAACGACATCTGTCTTCCATGGTGCAGTGCCCTGAGATGAAGAAGCGACACGGGCGACGGCCAGCTGCAGGGGCGACTCTGCTGTTAATTGTCGGAGGAGGCCTGTTCCCAACATCTCCTCCAGGGACCTCTGAGTTTGAAGTTGTGACATCTGCCCCACTGGGTGTCCCAATGCTCTTCTCATTAACTGTGTCATCATCTCTTATATGTAGGAATCTGCATTTTTTCCCATAATTACAGTGTCTTCCCTGAGAGAAGAAGCGACACAGCCGCTGAGTATGAAGGCCAGGCTCTGATTCCCCCGTCTTCTCTCCGTCACCAGTCTCCATCACTGTTAATAACAGACGGGAGAAACAATAACAGAGTGGTTAGAGGGACACGGATTACAATTCTACAATTCACTTTAGCAGACGCTTTTATCCAAAGCGACGTACATCAGAGAGTGAGTACAACACAAGCAAGGATCTAGAAAAAAAGGGAACAATGTCAGTAAGAGCAAACGATCAGCTTTGAGTCTGATTGGACACACAGGTGCTGACAGGAAGTGACCAGAGGCAAAGCACAACATTGAGGGCAGTTCTTGAGAGCTCTAATCAGTATAGAAACCATCTTATAAGTCGTCGTTATCAAACAAAAACAATTAAAGGATTAAAGGGCTGCATCTGCTCATTTTATGCTGTTTAAAAACTACAGGAGAAAAACAGTAAAGACAAAAACAATGAGATTACTTTGACTTTGTGTGACAGGCTGATTGGAGGATGACTTAAAGTGAGAAAAAAACGACTTAACATGACTGATATTCTCCAAAAGACCCCTTTCCTCCTTGCAGTAGTCTAAAACTAAATTAAAACATAATTCAAATAAACTTGCAGACATGATTCATGTTGAACTTTATTACTTTATTTGGACAAATCAAAGCCATGGAAAACTTATAGATATGATGAGTATTTTTATAAACTAAAAGGAGTGTTATGGATTTAAAATATCTGTCAATCCAAGGGTCAATAAAATGAACTTTGACCTGTATCATAACTGAGTCATGTGACTTTTTTTAAGGTTAGAAATAACCATGGAAGCAACTGGCCTGGTTACGTTTTACCCAAAGGGATCAATTATTAGTCAGCACTGACATTTCCCCCCTGATAATACACAAATACACCTTTTTTTTTGACTGTTTCCAAAATACAAGAATAGCAGTCTACTGGAGAGATAAACTTTCATACTCATGTCATGGGGATTGTTTTGCTAATGCTAGCTAAATCGCTTCTTTTACATCAAAAGACTCGAATAACACATTACCTCAAACACACACGGGTCCAGGTAAATGATTATTCCGTTTATTGATACGAATATAAGCTTAAACGCTTTATGAAAAAAGTATCAAAATGGATTTAACAGCTTTAGTTACCTGTCAAGTGAGTGCACAGTGCTTCAGGGAAACGCTAGTCCCTTTTTGAAGCAACTGCGCATGCGCGGTAATATGAGGCTCTTTCGTACACATACAGAGGGGCGGGGCATCACGGGACAACAGTGAAATAACCATGCGCTCTTCCTACTGGAAAACAGCAGTGAATAAATCCATAGAGCAGGGATGGGGCAACTTTGGTGACAGCAAGGGCCACATTCATTTAATTCTCACTGCCAGAGGGGCCAAATTAAACGATTACAGTCAATTATGTCTCAAATTTAATTCAACATTTACCAGTGATCAGATATTATTATGGACATATTTCTGGTTTTCATGATTTCATGGCAGATTTTCGTCATGTTTTCTTCATGTTTCCAATTAATTGAGGGTTGATGGGGGCCGCATGTGGGCCCCCGGGCCGCCAGTTGCCCACCCCTGCCATAGACCATATAGTATATGTCTTTTATCCAATGAAACATCATCAGACATCAACACAACAGGGTCCGCTTCACAAAATAGCAAAGACTTAAACTGCATTCTTTACCTTGGAAAACAATTACAGAAAGACACATTCAGGAGCTTTTTCTATTTTTTTTAGGAAACCAAGCAAAAAATTAAAATGCCTGAGCAAGAGGTGCTCTGAAGAAAATGTTGATTTTATTACCAAGTCTAATGAAAAACGTGATATAATGAAAATTGCAAGCTCCGGAACATTAATGAAAAAAGCTTGTGAAAATATTGTTGTTTTTTTGTTGGTTTTTTCAATCAATCAATCAATCAATCAAACTTTATTTATATAGCACCTTCAGACAAATTGAATTGCAGTTCAAAGTGCTTTACAAGAGTGCAGAAAAGTTATTGAAAAAGTAGTTTAAAAAAATCATTGAGAGACTAATGCACATCAATAAGAATTAAAAAAAATATGTATAAAAATGAAAAAATAAAATACAACACAAAAAAGCAATAAGATATTAAAATTAATACATAGGAGAATAATATTTAAAATTGTAGTAGGATAAAAAAGACAATCGAATAATGTTAAGATCTGAATTTATATAAAGCACTATATAAAAGCCAGACTGAATAAATGAGTTTTAAGACTGCGTTTAAAAATCTCAATATTCTCGGCTCCTCTCCAAAGGTTTTTGTCCTGCTCTGTAGAACAACTAAAAGAGAGGAACTGGAGGATCTGAGGGGCCGTAGTGGTTCATAAGCTAAAGTCATATCTGATAGGTAGTCTGGTGCAAGGCCATGTAATGCTTTATAAACTAATAAAAGTTTAGTTTAATATAGGAGCTCTCAGACAACCAACAGGGTGCCTGCTGAAGTTCTAAATTTTTTTTTATTTTTATTTTTTTACATCAAAATGGTTTCTGTTATCTTAACTATATTTCATGTTATGTTGGGCCTTTTATTTTATTCTATATTGTTTTTACTTTTTACTGCTTCTAATCTTTTATTTTTTCCTTTCTCCCTTTTAGTAGGCTACCGTCCATTAGTGTAACTGGAACAATGCTAAAATTTAAACGTAGGCTATTTTGTTCTCAAACGAGGAGCCACTCTTGACAGTTAAACACAGTAAAAGGTGAACGACAGCAACAAGACTTTGCTGTTGTTGTTTCTGCTTTACCCAGACATTTGTGTGCTGACTTTTTGTCTCTTACTTGTTCTCATATATATGTTAAATGACAGATACACTTTTAACTTAAGCAGAGACGTACACTAACAAATAGAATAAATTTAGAAATAAAAAAAAAATCTTTTATACTGCCAAATTGAAAATGTTGAGAGCTTCTGTATATAGGCTACCTGTTTGTTAACGTGTATGAATAATTTGTTGAAATGTTGAACCCAGGCGTCACTTGATACCACACAGTGAGAAAGTAGCACAAGCACTCATTTGGCACAGTCTTTTCCAGCTGCAGCTTCTTGCTGTAACGTCTACAATAAAATAAAAATCCGGCTATCCACTTTTTTGATTTTGACTTCAGGATGGATTCAGCATACATGGGCATAGATCTTTGGATAAGATGTTTAGGTAACGACTCTTTGCTGCAGCCTCTGTGGGACAACCTGCGGATCAATTACAGAGACTATTTGAGATCTCCACTCTTCCCTATTGTTCTGACTGTGTCTTCATACTTTGTCTTGTGCCTTCCTTTCCTTTTTTGTGACATAATGGGTGAAAAATGGGCATTGGTGCATCAATTCAAGATCCAACCCGGTCGAGGTCCCACAGCCTCTACACTGCTGCACTGTGCGGGTGTCACCTTCTACAACCATATGTTTCTCGTGCTGCCAGCGTCAGTGGCCCAGTGGGTATGGAGGCCTCCGCTCGACCTGCCGGACCAGGCTCCATCCCTGCTGGAGCTGACTGCCGGGGTGATAGGCAACCTTCTGCTCTTTGACTTCCAGTACTTCATCTGGCACCTGTTACATCACAAGATCCGCTGGCTGTATGTCACTTTCCACGCCATCCACCATAACTACTCCTCACCCTTTGCTCTAGCCACCCAGTGTCTTGGTGGGTGGGAGCTGGTCACTGTAGGCTTCTGGACCACTCTGAATCCTGTGGTCCTGAGAAGCCACCTACTCACCACATGGACCTTCATGGTGGTGCACGTCTACGTTTCCATCGAAGATCACTGTGGCTATGATTTCCCCTGGTCCACATCACGTCTGATACCCTTTGGCATCTATGGAGGGCCCAGCAAACACGATGTGCATCATCAGAAACCCAACACTAATTTTGCACCACATTTTAGCCACTGGGATAAAATATTTGGAACACATGCTGATTTCAGCTTCTCTACTGCTGTGCAGAAGAAAGCTGCAACACTTTAGAGGCAGCTATACATGTATTACCTTGTGTCTGTGTGTATTTGTTTTACATATATGGATATTTAATATGAAGGGATGAAAGTTGAAGAGGTGGCTAACTTATTCTTTACAAACAGCTGATTAATCAAAAAAAAAAAAACAGATCCAAAATCAATTAAAAAACAAGAGCTTCTTGTTACTTAGTGACCTGCTTGTATCATCATTAAAAACATGAACATTGTGCACAATCTAAATAATGCCTCATTGTCTCTCTTTCCCAGTGGTTCTGGTTTCTTTACTGTGTAATCCTGAGATCAAGACATGGATTTCATTAGATTCTTCGCCATTGTAAATTTTAGACATTTTATTCAACTTTACCACTCTTTGCCAATGTAATGTTTCTTTATATTTGGTTCTATTTAAAAAAAATTGATTAAACTTCAACTTTAGATCCTCGTCGCAAGGCTGTCATTGTTAAAATAAAAGCCTAGTTGTGTACATTTCTAAAAAGTGATTGTGATATGATTTTGTGATCATGCTCTGAGTTTTTTAATGTGACACTAGTATATCTATGTAACTATGAAGTGATGTAATCATGACAGAGTGGTACTGATACTCCAAAGTAGGCAAGTGTCAAATTATACATTTCCAACACCAGATGTCAGCAAAGCACTGCAAGTACTATTTAGACTCAATATCATGCTCTTTAATTTTTTTTTTAACAAAACTGCATATTAGTATAACTAGAAATAGGCAGAAGCAGTAAACATATGACATTCAGTGTGTAAACTAAATGTTGGTGTGGTTTGTATGTAAGAATATTGGGGGAGGGGGGGGCAGACTTCCTAAGATATTCATTTTCATTAATTCATGACATTTTAATATGCTACAAAGTCATTCACTGTAACAAAGTAAAATCAAATAATGATTTTGAAATCTGTGTTAGGGTTAAAAAAAAAAATCACAAATTTGCGAGGAATGATTAAGAAAATACATATATTTAAAAACCTTTGTAAAAACCTGTTAAATAGGCCTACTAAATAATAGAATATAGAATAGAATAGAATTACTTTATTGATCCCAAACTGGGAAATTGTGGTAAATAAATGTTCAAATGCAGTATTTGTATATGTTACATAGTTTAATCATGCTTTATTCTTCAATTCAAACTGAAATAGAGCTTATATTTTTCATCACATTTTCAGGTATTTAGTCAACTTTAAACAGAATAACTTGGCTCGTAAATGTGGTGGTATAAGCTCCACAGCAAGCTGACACCTGGTTTGAATCGGGTGCCAGCCTGCATGGAGCTCAGATGTTCTGGCTTTCTCCCACATGGATTGTGGATCATAGTTTTGAAGTCCCAAATTGTACTGAAAAGCAGATAAAGCCAAACAAATAGGCACAAAGAGTGGGCACAGTGGTGCGAGGTAATTATTGTACTTGTGTAAGGGAGTATGAGACATTTTTTCAGAGATTATAAAGCATTGTGTTTATTTTATCTCAATTGAAATAGAGTGATTCTCTATATATTTTTGTGCATAATGCAAAATAAATATGATTTCAGATGACTTCAGATGTTAACATAAAAACATATCACCCTCTCTCTCTCTCTCTCTCTCTCTCTTGTAGTTATTGATCCCCAATGTTTGGGTGTAACCTAATATCTACAGTATGGCTGTAACACAAACGTTTTGGTTATTTAAAGCTTTAAATACCTACCACAACAGCTTTTTCCCTGCTGCCGTGAGACTTGTAGCACAGGACATTAAGATGGGAAGGAAGTACTTCACCCCACACCTCACAGACTAAATGGACAGTTGACCACCTCACAGTGCAATACAAGTGTGCAATATTAACCTTAAAAACAAAAAACAGTGCAATTATATAATGTGAAAAATATGTGTGCAATAACCTCAGGTGCAATAAGAGATAATAAGTGCAATAAGAAGACTTATTTATATTTTCATTTCATTGTACAGTGTTCCCCTTGTTATTATTATTATTATTGTTATTATTTTTTTTAAAGATTTATTTTTGGGCTTTTTTGTGCCTTTAATGGAGCGATAGGACAGTGGATAGAGTCAGAAATCAGGGAGAGAGAGAGAGTGAGGAATGACATACGGGAAGGAAGTCACGGGTGGGATGGGAACCCGGGCCACCCGCTGCCTCCATACATGGGGTGCGCGCACCACCAGCGCCCCCCCTTGTTATTTTTTTGTATTATATCTTTGCTTTAATACAGTGTATAACTTCTGTACAGTTTATTTTAAATCACTTACCTGTTACTACAACTTGTTTATTTTTACTCTTTTTTTCTTACAATGCTATTCTATTTTATATATAATTTCAACTCTTTTTTTTCTTAGGAGCTGAATCAGGGAGAAAAGCACAAGAATTCCAATGTACCTGTAACTGTCCTGTACCTGTGCAAATGGCAATAAACATCTATTCAATTCTAAATTGTTCTCATGAATAATGCAGGTGCAGTGAGTAATTGTTGGTAGTGCTAGGACTGTGGTGTTGGGGCCCACAGTGATATCTTTTCACGGGAGCCAGACTTCCTGGTGACGCCCCTGGTAGTTCTGGACGCGCTCGGTTGGTGGCGCTGCGTCGCTGCGTCGCCGCTGCTGCAGGCAGATCCAGTGACACAGTTGTTGAGGTATGGAGGGTGAAGTGGTGCAGCTGGCCGGGCATGTCTGAATAGAAACCAACCTGCGTTATTTTCCAACACAAACAGCATTTAAACTTCATGTTGAAGATGGGGCATTGCGGCATTACGTCGTCCAAGACGGTCCTGGTCTTTCTGAACTTGATATTTTGGGTGAGTTTGGATGTTTTGGACCGATTAGAACGTGCGTCACAGAGCTAGCTGTGTGTGTGTGTGTGTGTGTGTGTGTGTGTGTGTGTGTGTGTGTGTGTGTGTGTGTGTGTGTGTGTGTGTGTGTGTGTGTGTGTGTGTGTGTGTGTGTGTGTGTGTGTGTGTGTGTGTGTGTGTGTGTGTGTGTGTGTGTGTGTGTGTGTGTGTGTGTGTGTGTGTGTGTGTGTGTGTGTCCAGCTGCTGTGCTAGCTGCAGCAGCCGACCTTTGTTTATCCAGGGAGGGATTAGTTTGGAGTCATTACTCAACACGCATGATGTGGTAGATTAAAACAACACATTGTAAAATGAACACGTCATCACGTTATAGGGTGAAATACCCTCATTAGCTTTTTTGCAAGAATTGCAGTGATGCTTGCTGGAGTCAAACTATCCCTTGTTTTTTTTTTGACCCCTCCTTTGAAGAGCAGGCAAATCCACTGAGCCAAGGCAAATACACTACAAGCCACTACAACTGCATTAGATAGCTCAAAAGATATTTATATTCTTGCAGAGGTTTTCGATCATGTTAAGTAAAAACCCTCAGTTTATGTTGAAAATGTACATAACAGGTGTTGTTTAGGCCTATGTGGTATTTAGATAAAATACTTAATTTCAATTTCTGCTTCACAGTGATGCTTTCAAATCAATTATGTTGGTATAAATTCTTTCTTTATGTGTGTTATAAGTATTAATATGTTAACACTTCTCATTAGTCTCCTTAGTGTCATTTTGAAGTGTTCCTAATTCTAACATATTGCATAAAAATGTAATTCGTTATTTGATTAAAAGATAAACTGTTTGTCTATTAAATTGTGAAAAACTTGCGTCAATGCTTTCCAGAGCCCAACATGACATCCTCAAATGTCACCGTTTTTTTCCCCTTCCAACACCCACAGATTCAATTTATTATCAAAAAGTGAACAACAGAAAACATTCAAGAAGCTGACATTTGTGGATTTAGACTTTTTATTCATTTACATTTTATTCAAATGGGTTCTTCGGTTTCTTTAGTGATTCATGTTTTAGTTTGCTGCAGCTTTAATATAGCTCTGAAAAGTAACTACCCCTGTTAAAACAATGATATTGAGTAACAATACAGCGTTTCTATTTGAAATGTCCTGTTCCATGATTAGGGCAAAATGGGTATTTTCAAGTAAAGATCAAGTACCCCTGGCTTGTACTTGAGGAGTGTTATTAATGTTGTTACCTTGTTCCTTTGTGGATAAGTGTACTCTCAGAAATGAAAAGCTGTATAGTATATACATAGCATACTGTCCATTCTTATTTACATCCTGTTGCAACAGATCCCTCACACATTACTTGCGTGGGTAGGCTTGACAGCATCACCGCACGTTTCTGTCACCCACAGGCTGCTGCTGGTATCCTGTGTTATGTGGGCGCCTATGTCTTCATCACGTATGACGACTACGATCACTTTTTTGAAGACGTGTACACGCTCATCCCAGCAGTCACCATTATTGCAGCTGGAGCCCTGCTTTTCATTATAGGGCTCATTGGGTGCTGTGCCACTGTGAGAGAAAGCTACTGTGGACTTACAACGGTCAGTAAAGCTGTTTACTAATGTATCTCCATAGATGAAGGTTCTTGTGTCCTATTAAAGGCTTTATATGCGATTTTTTTTATTTTGATTTTTATGCTCGTATCTTCACACTGCATGTAAATTTACCTGAAATGAGCGTGATCTAGAAACACAGTTAAGCAGTGAGTACAGTATGTTATTCTCCTTTTCTCTAGTTCCTCAATTAAACAACTTTTATACATGAGGGGAGGAGTCAGCCGGCCGTCCTGGCGATGTAAACAAACTGAAGATAGGACTCTGAAAACTCTGAAAACATCACAGACAGTGGGACTCGGGTGTTACACCCATTGTAGACAGTCATGACTCACAGAGTTATTTTCAGAGGATATACTTGATTTCTACATTTAAGCGAGAAAAATCGCAGATAAAGCCTTTAAAATAACTGCTTCATCAGGATTCAGATTTTTGCCTTAAAAAGGACATTATCATTCCTCATTTCTAAATATATATAAAACAGTTACAACTGTTTACAATGTATGAATCAAATGGTATGAGGGAGAGATTTTAGATTTGAATATCTTTCTCCACGTACTGTATTTATTTACACATCTATCACAAACTGCACAAAGAGCCTGTCATTCAACTCGTTCTATGTTTTCCTAACAACGCCCAAGTGTCAGACAATCCACTATTCATTTGCATGCATGTCTTTTTTTTTTCTTTCTTTTTTTTTTTTTTTCAAAGTGTCTGTTGACTGTGCATCATTAATCCTGAAATTCAATCCACAGTTTGTCGTCATTCTCCTGCTGGTTTTCCTGACGGAAGTAGCGGTGGTGGTTCTCGGGTACATTTACAGAGCAAAGGTAAGAAAGTCAAATAACAAGTCAGCTCATGTTTGTTTTTCTCTCCGCCGTGTTTGAGACTTAACCTGTTACCTAGAAGATCACACCATGAAAGGAGAGCAGGAGCAATCAGTCCTACACTGATAACCTCGTCGAATCTGCTTGTGTTTGTAATCATTTTTATTTTTACCAGTCGAGCTGAATGTGTCATCTGATGTTTATTTTCACCTTTCTAATCTTTGCTAGGTTGAAGATGAAGTCAATACTTCAATCAGGAAAGTGTATGATGAGTACAATGGCACCAACAGCAACGCCCAGAGTCGTGCCATCGACTACGTTCAGAGACAGGTGAGGACAAATATCCTGTGTAAACAAGATGTCATGATATTCTTCTGTTTTTTTCTCTCTCTCTCTCTCTTTCACCTACATTTCTGTTAAATGGTCACTGTCTTAATTTTCACAGCTTCAGTGTTGTGGGATCCACACTTACTCAGACTGGCAGAATACACACTGGTATGAAGAATCCAAAAACAACAGTGTACCCATCAGCTGTTGCAAAGCTAACGTCGTAGGCTGCACTGGGTCCCTAACTCGTCCTGAAGATCTCTACCAAGAAGTAAAAAAAAAAGCTCCTCTTCTGACAAGTTCCTATATCAAACATCAGCTATACTTTGTTATGTGTGAATACATTCTGTGTGTGTTTGTAGGGTTGTGAGGCTCTGGTTGTGAAGAAGTTGAAGGAGATCATGATGTATGTCATCTGGACTGCATTGACATTTGCTCTCATCCAGGTATGTAATCTTCATTAAGGGTATGTGAGCTTCGTTAAGACGCCTCATTACGTAGAACATTACCATGTGTTTGTTTGTTTTTGTTTTGTTTTTAATTGCTCAAAATTATAAAAAAGGTTGTTTTTTTTTCCCCCGCAATCTTAGTCAGTGTCAGTCTGTTTCCCCAGCTTGCCCCCAGTATGTTTTCAGTATGACATATAGGAAACAATAGTGTGCATGAATAATAATGTCAAGTCTCTTGAATTAATTTTGTTTCCGTCCTAAAACTCAGTTTGTTTTTTCCCTCTCAAAATGAGATACTCATTTCCTGTTACTCAATATTGGAACTTCATTTTTACTAGATAATGTTCCATTTTTTTGTTATCTTTGCTCAAATTTCAAAAGATGTTGAGTCACACACTTTAGTCGTGTTGTAGGTTTGATGTCTGCATTATATCGTGAATCCAAAGTCCATTAACAACTCATTTGTTCTACCAGCCTGAGGTGATCAAAAACACGTCGCCTGTTTAATAAATGTTTTGAAAACCTCAGACACCGGTTAGCTTAGCTCTCATTCAGATTGAAAACAGGAAGAAGCAGCTTCTTGGGGTTTGTCCATAAATTACAAGATCGACCAACCAGCACTTCTAACGCTCACTTATCAACCCTGCTTACCTGGAAATTACATGACAAGAAATTAAACAGTCACCACACTGAGCCAAGAAAAAGTCTGATATGAAACACCCTGTAAAACATAAATTTCATGTTTTACCAATATATTTTTATAGGAATAAAACAGTGCAGTTACAACACGTTAATGAGTGAGCTTTAGGGAGGCTTGTCGGCTGATTTATTACCTGTGCGCACTCAGCCAGGCTACATATCTCTATTTTTCATGCTAAGCTAATAGCCTACCTGGCATTAGCTGCATCATACCTTACAAACATGAAAGTGGTATTAAACAGCAAACCGTGACATTTTATGCATAACATCTATAGAAGTTATTTTAAACTAATAAGGTGTTTGTCTTTTTATTCCAGATGCTGGGGATGTTATGTGCCTGTGTCGTGCTGTGCCGCAGTGGCAGAGATCCGGCGTATGAGCTTCTGATCACAGGGGGCACCATTGCATAAAGAAGAACACATTTCTCACCATAAGGCAAACTTTCAGAATATTACCCGTATCCTGGGTGAGAGCATGAACATAATCTATTAACACATTAAGCTTAAAACACTAACCCCACTAAAGTGATATATTTGACCTTGTCTCTCCAAAAACAAAGCTGATGACCAAATTCTCTCATGGTCAATGTAAATGAGATGTAGGGAGCATTCTGTTGCGTTGAGGAAGGTTTGAGAATGGATGTCCTTTTTTATTTTTACCAAGCTCAAACCTTGTTAGTCATGTTTTAAGAAAAAGGTGACAGGGTATTTTTCCTCATATGTTAGTTTGCACTGTGTGTGATTTTGCTTATTTTATATTTAATCTGTCAATTTGACTTTATACTTCCACTATTTCGTCTACTACTGTTACAGCTAAGTCTCACCAGCAGTATTTGGTCAAGAAACACCACAGCCAAAGTCACTTGTGCAGAAAGTTGTGTGTACTATGTAGCTCCACTGGTTTTTCCTAATCTGATCTCTCTTTTAAGGAGAACATCTTGCAATCCCTTTTAGTTTGTGGAATTCTTCAAGTTGAAATGCATTCTTAACTCTAGATTTACTTTGTCCTATAGTTGTTTGTTCTCTTTTTTTTTTTTTTGTCTCAACAGTCGACTGATGGTAGTTTTTAGAACTTGATTTGCTGAAATGTAGCAATGGATAGAATGTAAATAAAAAGCTGGAAAAGTTTGAAAATATGTGGCTGCACTCTCTCATTAATTGACTTTTCCCAACAACTAATCTTGTTAAAGAGCTCGGTCGTCAAAGAGCGGTCAAAATTCAGGTGAAAGTGGTTCAACTATTCAATTTGATGCTTTGGTCCAATTATTATTTTAGCTTTTCATCTTCACACTTCTTTGTATACTCTAGGGTCATGGTCAAAATAAAAGCTGAAGAAATGTATTACTGTCATGCTACTGAATGTGAAACATCCTGTGGCCACAGAGCAGCAGTTGTTGATCCTCATGTTCATTTAAAGTAATGGTAAACTCTGACTAAGACATGCATCACCCCTCTTAGCACGCAACAAGATACTTTTGAACCAGATAGAACACACTTGTCATTTACATGTCCCCATAACAGCACTCGGTTTACATTTCAGCAATTAATTTGGGATTGTTCTGGTTTGGTCTGCTTGTAATTAAAGATTGCAATCATAAGAGAAAAATAGAGCAAAGTGCTTTAAAGTTTTCAACAACAAATATTCAGGCGCTACAGACAACATTGACAGTGCAACCTTATATTGAATAAATACACATTTCTCAATCACAAATAACTTTTATGATTCAGAATCAAACTTTGTCACATCCACACATATACACACATATACACATATATATATATATATATATATCTCATTACCGGTTTGAGATCCCCGCACCCGAGGCCGCGTGGCCCCTCGGTGCTGGCGGCGGATATGTCAGAAAAAAAACATTTGTCTATTTGTATATATATATATACATATATATATATATATATATATAGGCAAACAGCAGACATCAAACATTCTGCCTAATATAAAGGGCTACAAGGCTTCTAAAACATTGATACATTAGTGCAGCTAACTTGTGCAACAGATCTCCCAGCTGTCAACGGTATGACAAGCACTCAACGCACCAGCGGTAAGGGCAAAGTAAGATGAAAACATGACACGGCAATAAATAATTCAACCATTCAACACTGTCTCATTTAACGAAGTAAACGTCCCTATCTGTAGGACAGCTTGATAATACACAGTACAGTGAATCTAATGGCAGAAGTTTTAGTCGAAAAGTTGTGACAATTGGACAATTCTGTCCTCCTGTACATGCTGCATTCGAGGGCTGTTGAAATAATAAGAACATTTTGATGTCTGTTTGGAAATTTCACTTGAGTGCTACAAGTACAAGCGATACATTTACATTTCCGAAGATTTTTTTATAAATGTGTTGCTAATCTTTTTCTTGAAATATTGTATTCAGCAAATAAGTTGCTGTCCAGATAGAGAGGCTGAGACAAATTTGAAAACTTTTTGAAAGAAAGCAGATCTTTCCTGCAGCTTCTATGAGGTTTCCTGATAGCTTCCCCACTAGGGGGCGCCCAGGTTTTGGAATTTCATACCCTACTCAGGGGCTTTAATGATGAGAGCAGTAAAAAGTATGTAAAGCACATTCAGCTGTAAGGCAGTTTCGTAGTTATGCACTCCTACCAATGGCTGTCGGGTAAATTCATTCTTTGGCGAGATAAGAACCTGGAACCAATCCTGAAAGACCATTTCTTTGCACCGTCCACCAGCCATCCTCACCTTGATCTGTGACAATCACAACATCCCCAACAGACACAGAGAGCTCGTCTGCCCCCTAAACAAGGACAGAAACACCCAGTCAGGAGATATCTCATCACATAAAAAAAGCATAGGAATATCAGAATGTGTCTCGTGTAGAAGTAAGAAATCTGACCTGTGCCTCGTACGGATACACCACCTTGTACTCCTCACTGCTCTGATTGGATCCCTTTAGTTCAGGAATGGATGCGTAAACTCCTGCCGAGGGTTCTGCTGAGGAGATAAAAAGACATAATGAGCTGTGTTGGAAGCCTTTTTTTAATTTTCCAATTTTGATCAAACAAGTAATTTAGGATTTGTTCCAACAACTGTCATTATGGAAAAGGATATTGTGACCAGTTTTAATGCAAAATATTTGATCCTGCTGCCATTATGGTAGCCTATGTGCAGGCTTGGTCTAATACTCGGGGGGAGTTTGTATTCCTATCACACTACCACTGCAGGGGGCAGATGCTTTATCCAGATTTTTCATTTATTTATTACAGCCTCTCCGCACTCTTGTCTTGTCTACTTTGTCTTTTTCGCAGTTTTCACTGACTCTCAATTCTTGTGAAGTTGGTGAAGCTTGTTTAGTTTGGTGGAAAGTTCCATGCATGTGGAGGTGGGGGTTCGTGCTAATTTGGTTACAGAAATGTTGTCATAACAAACACTAATTTCTAATCCTATTTGTGTTTCAATGTTCCTCTCCAACACTAACATGTAGATATATGTGTGTGTGTTTTTTTGATGTTGTTATTTGTTGAGCAACTCCACAATGTTCGGAAGCCACTGGTGTAAATATAGTTACTTAAGAATTAATTCACAGGTTATGCTGCAATGATCAGGGGTTTCCCAAAAAAAAACGAAATCATCATTTAGGAAATAGCAGAGCTTCTTGAACTTCTTGAAATTACTTTAGTGCCATACCATTCGACTGTGCAACCGGTTCATTGAGGCTCATTCTGGAGCCAGAGGAAATGTTTCCCTGCAGAAGATTTGAAAACCTACAAATTAAAAAAAAAAAAAGAAGGACCCAGTAATTACACAGATATTGTTATTCAAGGAGCAAAAACATAAAGTAAAAGCTCACTGATTATTTGGTAACGGTGCTCTCCATTGGGAAATACTTACCTTTTCATGACTCCACCTACAAACCCAGTGCATCCATTTCTGTCAGCGGCATTGTTCCCCTCGTAGTAACTTTGGTATTCAATTGGAGCTGTGGAGAGGCCAGTGAAATTCAGGAAATAAGAAATCAGATGCTTCAGTCGTTCACAAAAGGTGGCATTTGGAGATAATATTAAAATATCCAACTTGGAACGTATTCAAATAAAGATCAGGAAGACCGCGCAGTGAGTGGATCGCTACCTGGAGGGTTTGAACCAGTCGTTTTCATCTCCACAAAGCTGTTGTTGACCTCAATGACGTCACACTTTTCCAGTGTCATCCTCACTTCCTCGTAACACTGAAAGAGCAATTTTTATTTTTCAGAATATATTTTTTAAATATACAGCACAGGATGGTTGAAGGTTTCTTTGTAAGAACGGCCGCACACACCTCGTCATCTTTTACACACTGCATAGATAAATGGTTACTGTGCACCCATAAAGCATTCCTTAGCACACTCAGGCGGTCTTCCTCTTGTTGCTGGAACATCTGTGAAACGTACAGTTCATTAACAAACAAATTAACAAAGCAAAATGTGAACACTGCACACTATTGAGCTTGTTGCTTTGTTGATGTCATCACATGGAGGAACAGTTTGTTGCACGGAAGTAATGAGTGAGTCATTTTATAGTCTGCTACTAGGAAGTATTGCACATCCTCATTGACAGAACAGCCCATGGGTATTGCCACTCTTGGTCTAAGTCTGTGCATTTTAAAATGCATCAGCCTAACAGTGTGTAAAGCGTCAAAAACAGTCGCATTGCTTTACCTCACATGTGATGATATGTGTTGATTCCCATTCTAGGCGAGTCTTGTCAAGCTGTTCAGTGTTTGACATGTACTGCTTCTCTATAAAACAAGAGACAGAAGTCATTATAAGGTAGAACAAAAAAAAAATCACATTCATCAAGATTCTATAACACAGATGAAAACGGACATGTTTCATATCCTCACATAAAGAAATACATGTATATGCATCTATTTCCAGGATCCACAACAAAAGGAAAGTCAATGTGACCACAATTACCGTCTGCTAAACCAAAGTGGTTCCTTAAAAAAAAGGGCTTGTTATTTGTCCTTACCAGCCTCTTCCGCAGCCTCTCTGCACTGTTTAGATTTGTTGTTCATCTGTAAAAGAAAATGACACTACTTTTATTTTTCTGTACGCCCATCGTTCTACCAATACAAAGAAATATATTGTCAAAGTTTTTGACATGATCTTTGTGAATAACATTTTAAATCTGATCAGAAGCAATACGTGACTGAATAAAATTGATCTCTGTAAGTGTTTAAAAATTCTTCTGGTTGCCTTAAATTGCAACATAATACATTTTCATTTGTGTTTAAGGTTTAATACACCTTCATGTCATGTTGGCATTTTTAAATAGCTTGCATTGTTTATAAGAGAGTACAGATAGACTTTCTAAATGCCGAGGACAAGTAACAGATCTGAAGCAAACAGACTCTTGTAAGTTATCTATTGTATAACTTCTTTATGTTTGTATTATCTTGCCTTGAACATGCAATGGAATCAAACAGTTTTGGGACCGTGGGAACTGTTTCAGCCCTCCCACTTTTTAATTGATTGCGCACTACATTAACTATGAATTATTTTAGTTCCTATAACCCTTTTTTTAGAGGAACCCTATTAGCTCCTGCTTCAGAGTAGAAACCATGATGGCGTGAATGCAGACAGAAAAAAGTCATCACGGTGTGTAGTTCTCAGGCTATACTCCTTAGTCTATAGTTCCGCTTCAAAAAGTCCCCAGAACTGTTTGGTCCAAAAACACTTCATGATTAAACGAGGGGACAGGCCTTTGCAGATGTACCTTCTCGATCTGTTTAGGAGTGGCTGTTGGCGCGCTACCCAGTTTCTCTGCGTTTTGCTCTGTCTCGTCGGCCTCTTTACAGCGCTGCTCGTAGGATTTTTTTGACTGGGGAGGAAACAGAACAGAAACAGAACATGAAACTATTACCCTCATGCTTCGTTCATCACCACACTGCAGTATGCACCCCTTGACAGGAAAGGGTGGGGGTTAGGGAGGAAAGGAAGACATGTGTTTGCATGAAAAACTCAAGCAAGACCTCACTTCCTTCTCCTTAGCAGAGAGAAATATGGACTCCTTAATGTATTCTTGAAACCAGTATTTTGATTTTGATGCTACTTTGCCAAATTATTTTTAGATGGGGCTTAGCTGCACTTGAGCTGATTTTCTTGCGTATACAAGCAGGATATAGCTGCACTGAAACTGGCCCAGAGATTATTTGTGCATTACTATCATATGAAGAGGGATATTAATACACCCTGAGAAACGGATATGACTGTGGCTTTATAACTTTAAGCAAAGGGCCCTCACCACCACCAGGTCAAAACCATACAGATCATCCTAATAAAGATGTGAAATCCACCTTACTTCGATTGTTTTCTTGTAGAGAGAAACTTTAGCCTTCTGGACCTTATCCATGACGGACTCAAACTAAGAAGTGAAATACAAGAAAATGTGAGTGTAACAGGTCATCATTATCACAGAGAAGGGTGACTCTTAGATTTGCAAATGAGGAACAAAATAGCGTTCCATGGTTACCTTTTTTCTCTGCTCTTTCTGCCGCTCTCTGAACTGTTCCATTCTCTTCACCTCGTCTTTGAGCAGTCCAGATAGCTGAATGTGCAAGTTTCCTACGTTTTCAATCTCTGGGAAACACCAAAAAAAGAATGCAACTAAATTCTCAGAACTGACACAAGCCATGTATGAGTTGATAAGAGAGATCATTTTGCCAAATCATATCCTGAGTTGCTTACGTTCTTTCATTATGTCAAAAGATGTTCTTAAAGTGCTGTGAAATCCAGAAGAACAGAGGTTACTCTTTACAGATACTCCAGTGTTAATGCATCAAAATGTGTCCCGCGGGTCAGATGCTGCAGAGGAGCTACACATTCTTTAGACTCTGATAAGCTTATTAGTGCTTGAATTAAACACTTACCAGATCTCATACAAACCCCCGGCCTTGCGAGCAATTGCTACCAAATCCTTTCCATATTTCTCCTCAGCTGATGCCCTACACAAATCACAGTACAGCTGCACGTCGTAATGAGATCACTTTATTCATGCATATGCTGCAGTAAAGACATATACTGTATGTGAGCCCACCTCATTTTCAAGAGCTCCTCCATGTCTTTGCATGTCCGTCGCCCATCACTAAGTCTCTGGCTGATGGTCTCGTATCCCAGGTTACTGATGAAGTCTGACCCCTGGAACCAAAAATACCGCTTCAAATACTCAAACTGTCCATAATCAGATGAGGGTATGGAATAAGCTACATTAACTAAAAGTCTGAAGAAATGACATTTCAAATATCGTTTGTCCACTTAGAAGGAAATTATAAAACAAGTGTTAAACGGCTTGAGAATAATCTGTCAGAAAAAAATCTTGTTAGATTAGAGAAGATTTGTGTCAAGCAGTGACCTCAAATATTTGTTGGGCCGCAAGCTGCATGAGAAGTACGTTCATCCTATATGTATATTAATATAATTTGAAACCTCTGAAACAGTTTGAAACAGACATATCCTAAGAAAATAAATGTTGGGAATGTAATAAAGTAGAGGGTACATTCTCAATGCTCTATGGGTCGGTGTGGAAGAGTCTAAGACTGGATTAAACATACCATGGTGGGAAAAAAACATGCAGAGCAGAGTCTGGACTAATAATAACAGATTGTATCGTAGCAACTAGGCTTGGTCTATGCATCTTGAAGCGCCTTTATAGGCCAGAGTTAGAGAGTGGCTTTTACAGGCGCTGAGACTGATGTCTCAGAAACCATGATACCAGATTGAATACTGTAAGATCCAAAACTCAACTAGCAAAATACATAACATCTTTATGACGTTTATATCGCCATGTACCTTAATATTTAAATTAGCTTTTAACTCCTTACTGCCCAAGCAGACCTCTGAGATCGGCTGCCTTTAGGCCTGCTCACCATACCTGAGTCAAGCTTGAGGTCAGGGTGATCAGGCTTTTCCAGTTATGGCACCTCAGCTCTGGAAATAGTCTTCCACTTTCCATCTATTCAGCTGACCCTGTTTCTGCTTTTAATGCCAGCCTTAAAAACTCATTTTTACAGACTGGCATTTTTAGCTGACAGATAATTTCATCAGCGCTTCCGCTTGCAGATTGTTACTCTCCTGTTTTAATGTTTTAACAGTATGACTGAATGTTTGCTGTTTATGCATCTGTAATTGTGATCGTCTTTATTAAATTGCTTCTGTAAAGCACTTTGTGCACCCGTCTTGAAAAGTGCTCTACAAATAAGGTATTATTTTTATCATTATTATAAGAGGTGTAACATCTTAAAGAGCAATTTGGGTACTACCGGACAGGATATATATATGTATGCTGTGGCTCAATGGTAGAGTTGTCTCTCAACCAGAAGGTCGAGAGTTCAATACCCAGCTCCTGCAGGAATATGTCTGATGTGTCCTCGGGCAAGTCATTTAACCCCAAGTTGCTCCCGCTGCTTCGTCGACGGCGTATGAATGTGTATTAATGGGATTAGTTACTTCTGATGGTCTCACTACATAGCAGTGTGTGAATGTGTACGTGTGGCTGCTGGTGTAAAAGCACTTTGAGTAGTCAGAAGACTAGAAAAGTGCTATTAGCTCAGGTCCATTTACCATTTACCATTCTGTGAATGCATGTGTGCGCTTGAGTAGAGGCATGTTCTGTCCCAATAATTTGATCTAACTGGCCTTTCAGATCAGAGGCTAGGTGGGTCTTTTTTCTCCTTTTCATTAGTTTTGTATCGTCCATTGAGCGTAAACTTTGTGTATTCTGTATATTTTGTGTCACAAACTTTTTTAAACGATAAAAAAAAAAGCATTGAAAATGATAATGCTGATAAGCAAGTCTGACTTTGATGACTACTGACTGATGACTGCTTTCCTTCCACGTAGAGGTAGTGTTGTGGAATCTAATCATGAATGGAAATTGTTGCATGCTGTCTGCCGGGGTCTAAATGGAAAAACATCCAGGTGAGAAACATTACAAAAGTCCTTTCTCGTGTAAAAGTCTTCTCACTCCACTGAAATAGGACAAACCCGAGAGGAACCGTACTGATGTAGTGTCTATGGTGCACCTTTCATTTTATAATTTAAGTTCTGTCTTCAGTTTGTGTACTGACAGTAGGATGACATTGAAGAGGGAAGGGGAAGCACAGATCTTCACATTGACATTGTAAACTGAAGCTACAGTTCAACTAGTGTTTCTGATAAGCCAGTTATAGTAGTTGTGGTTAATGCTTACATAAACATTTTTAACTCTGCTCTGTTGCGTTGCTGCACAAGCTGCATAAGCTGCATGCATTTTAACCGTTACTCTCAGCAGTAATGTAAAGACAGGGTCTGATATAATGTCAGATTTTTCCTGTTGATGTTTCTGATATATTATCAGATATTTTGTCCTTCATGCTCTAGTTTTAAAAATGGTTTATGTGACATCCCTGGTTTTAGGTCACAATTGGAGCCCACATATGAAAACGATGGGATTCTCAAGACTGGTCGATAAAAGGATTTAAAAAAAAATCATGTTTTAATCATAGCATTTAGTCTACAGCCATTCAATTAGTTTCAAAGGGAGATCATGAAAGAAGGTTCACTTGTAAAGACAGGACATTTTGAACTAACTGCAGTCAAAGATGGCCTACAGATTATTAACTCAAAGATATGGTACAGTAGTCACTGACAAATGAAAGCATAAAGGAGAAGTTAGAGAGGTAAACAGAAGATTAAAGCCGCAAAAATGAAGTGAGCTATTTTTAGCATCAGCTCTGAACAAAAACATTGAAAAAAAGGTTAGCATCATAACTTAAACTCACCCAAAAGGCATCCTTAAAGTCTAATTTCATCTCGGCAGAGGTTAAACAAAAGCCCTTGTTGCGATAAACCACTCAGTAAAAAATCACTCTAGAACAGCAAGCAAGTGTAATAGGCAGTTGCTTGATGCAAATGAAACAGATCGCAACACATTCAGGAAACAAGTTTTCACACAGGAACACTCTCTCTCTCTCTCTCTCTCTCTCTGTCACTCATTTGATTAAAATAAGGAAGAGCTGCAGCATGTCAGCAGCTACCACAAAATGAGTCATTTCAGAACGCGTTTGGTACAGGAAAGAATGACCAGTGACGATGTACAGCCACAATTCAACAAACGTTTTGGAGGTCCTTTTGTCTTCAAAGCATGATCCAATTTCTACAAGACTGTCAAAATGATATTCCAAGTTGAACTGTCCTGCTCTTTAGGAGCTAATGCGTATAAAGAGTAGACAAAACTAGACAATCTGCATTTACCTGCGGAAAATGCGTGGGAATGCTGACGCTGAAATGTTTTGCAAAACACTGCTGAATGAAGAAGAATCAGTCGAAACAGCTGAAGGAATAGTAGAAGATGAAGAAAAAGTAGAAGATGTAGAAGATCAGTAGTAGAAGAATAAGGGTAGAAGTAAAAGTAGTAAAAGCAGAAGAACAAGAAGTAGAAGAAAAAGCAGTAAAAGCAGAAGAACAAGAAGTAAAAGAGGTAAAACGAGTAGTAGAAGTATTAGTAGAAGATGAAGAAACAGAAGTAGAAGTGGTAGAACAAGTGGAAGATACTGCTTAAATGCAGTCAGATAATGAGAAAAAGGGGGAAACATCTCCCTATTGAGTGCTCATTTCAAGAGCTTAAATTAAGAGTTGGTGGCTAAATGATGATTTTGTGAGCAAGAGGACAAATGGCCGAACGCGTTGATATGATTTTCATGTCTGGGATCCAAGAAATGTGGAAACCACAGCGATGTAGAAAGTTAGTCCCAAGAGGTTTGGTCAGGGAAGTTAGTGGGAAGTTTACCATTACCCCAGATGGAGAGTTATCTGGACCACCTGCAGCTTTGAAGCTCACAGTGTCAAAACCTTTGCTCCGTTTGTCCCAAAAACTCAATGTGTGAGAGAGGACAAGTTTTCCTACATTTTGAGGGTTGAATTTGAATTTGAATAGGGAAAAATTTTGTGGAAAAAGTCAAATAACTTAAAAAGTAAAAGTAGTTGAAAAGTAAAAAGTCATAGCAAACGTGTCCCGAAAGAAGCCGAATAGTATGATAGTTGAAAAAAACGTACGGAAGTAGAATAATAATAACAATAATAATACCCTGGGTACACCAATTTTCTTGTCCAGTTTTGTTATCTTACATCCGTTGCCCTCACAGATTCCTGCAGCTAAGCTTGGATGTACATTTACATTCCAATAAAGGCTGTTGATAACATGCCTCTGAAGTTTGACTTTTTGCACCATTACAATACTTATAGACAACTCGTCATCATATCTTCCGCTCCATGACACACATGTTAATGCTCAGTGGTACACTTATATGGTTCTTTAATGTATTTGCATTGTACTAAAATCAGTTAATTTTCAATGGGCATAAATGCGACTGAAACAGGTGCATCCCAAATTTTTCAACATTAACATTTTAATATAACATTGTAGTCATTATGGCCTTTAGAAAAATGTTTTTTTTGGGGAGGTGGGGTAGTGCACTATAGGCCCCTGTGGTGCAGCCGAATGGCCTTAATGGCATTTTTTCCCCCCTTACATTACTTTTACTTTTATACTTTAAGTAGTTTTGAAACCAATACTTTTACACTTTTACTTGAGTAAAAAGCTTGAGTTGATACTTCAACTTCTACAGAAGTTTTTTTAAACCCTAGTATCCATCCCCGAGTAATGAATGTGAATACTTTTGACACTTCTGGTGATGTGTTATTCTTGCAATATGTGTTGCAATATGTGCTTCTCTGCTATTTCATTTACTATTGCAACTTCATCCTGGATGAATAAGAACATAAATGGGAAGGCTAACGTCAAATCACACCGTCATGGCAATAACACTGTGGTTACAATTCATCATGGGATACATGCAGCTGTCTGCCATAGTCTGTCACTTCACTGTGCAAGAATGTCTCTTGATTTTTCAAAACTTCGGCTTCTGAGATCTTGCCGTCACCATCCTGGTCCATTTCCTTGAGGAGGTGAAAAGCCTGTTGATGACACGAGAACAAAACAACGATGAGTGAGTACATGTAGTTGGCATTGTACATAAAGTCAAAACTTTTTCTTTTTGTTTAATTGCATGCACAAATAGTTGATTTACAGATAGCACAGTCTCTTATTTGGGTGTTTTGCCCCAGTTTTCAATATATTATTGTTTAAATATCTTCAGAGCTATTGGGTCTCCCTCTTAGTCCAGCTCACTGAGCCTCAGTTGAGACTAAATTGGAGCTTGTCCTGCTTCAGAAAATGGATTAGGCTCAATCCTTGGTACTTGGCACTACAAGTCTAATTAGAGTTGTGTCAGTTTGTTTGTGTAGTTTGCTTGGACCTTGGTCTTTGCAGAGTGAAAAATAACCTCTCTAACTTGTTACTGGTACAACTTGTTGGAAGATTCCTACATGTTTTTCTTGTTTGAAGATTCAGTGATTAGTTGTACTTGTTAGTTTGACCCACATATTTGTTAATGTGTAAAGTAGAATTAAAAACCCGACACAATGCTGTAGTGGACATCACTAGATGGGCTCAGTTACACTTTTAGAAGCTATTGTCTGTGAACATAGTTTATCACTGCGTTCACAAATGCTAACTGAAACGCTCTAATGCATTTAAAATAGACTGAGCCAAAGTGGAAAATTGTCCTGAGGTCTGACGAGTCAAAATGTGACTTTCGGTTTAGAAAACCTGGATGCCCCGTCCACTGGGCTTAAGACGAGAGGGATCATCCAGCTTGTTCAGTTCCAGATCAGTGTTCAGTTCAGAAGCCAGTATCTGTGATTGTATGGGGGTGCATTAGTGCACTTGGCATGGGTAACCTGCACATTTGTGAAAGCACCTTTATATGCAGGTTGTTGGAGCAGTCAGCTTTCTGTGTGAAAGCAACAACTCAATGGAACGCTCTGCCAGACGAGATGAAGAACTGTAATGCTATCGGCACCTTAAAAAACAAACTGAAAAATCTGCTGAAATATGCTCAATTCTGTAACCGCTGATCTTAATCAATTAATGCATTATGTTTGTGTTGCTATGTGATGTTTTAATTGTGACCTGGCGAGGGACTGCAGATGTAAACTAGCTCTAAGCTAACTCTGGTACAATGCATCAAATGGCAACATTTATGTTTAATATCGTACATGTTCCCTTTACAAATAAAAAGTAAAAAAAAAAAAATGCTGCCCAATAGACAACTTCTTTTTAAAGGAAGGTCTTGTTAATTTAATAAAGACAATGCCAAACCACATTGTAGACATATTACAAGAGCATGGCTCTGTTGTAAAGGTGTCCAGGTGATAACGTGGCCTGCCTGCAGTCCTGACCTGTCACCCATTGAAAATGTTTGGAGCATCATGCCACACACTTTGTGGCATTAAAGCAAGTGTGTGTGTGTTTTGATATATTGTCTTTGTGCTATTCTCAATCAAATTTGTGGTTTCAATATTTTTCTTATCATCATGCTGTTTTTATTTACATTTATTACCAAATGTCCAAACGTTATTGAATATAGGTTTCTGTAAACTGACGAGGCTAAGGCTTAAGCAGCATGCAGATGCACTACTTTTACATGCAATCAAACAAAAGTTTTATATCGATATTACGTATAATGCCAACAAATTCTAGGCAAATGTTGGAACAGCTGCATCTCACCTCTTCTCTTGCTGAACCATAGCTGTTAGGCGCAACCCAGCGAAGCTGCTCCTCTCGATTCAACTTGCCGTCCTTATCCTGATCATAGAGGTCTTTAAACCGCACTCTTTCTTCAATCTCCCACTGTGAAGGGGAATCCTCTGATAACAAACAGAAAGTGTTACAACTGCATGATGGCTGTACAACAAAGAGAAAATAAAGAACAAACAGATCATTCTGTGCTTGAAAGTAATCTCTGTGGCCTCACCACCATCACCACGAACATCTCCGATAAATTCACTGAGACTGATGAATCCATCTTTATCTGAGTCATATTCACCCAACACATCTTCAATGGCAAAATCCTATCAAAAAAAGAGGGCAAATCAATCGGTTCTAACATGAAAGACAAAGAGAACTCTACAATGAGTGGATGAATCAAATAATATACGGTTTTGCGGGGGAAGGAGTTTGTCTTACAGCCATGTGATCCACTTCAGATGGGTGGGTGAAGGCAAGAAACTCTGTCACATTAAGCCCTGCTGTATTGTCTGCATCAGCGAAGTCAAATCGCCTCCTCTCCTTCAGATGGAGCTAATGGGGGACATTATCCTGTGTTTATTGGTCATGGATAAATGAGACTGCGTTATAAAAGGTGACTGTTAACACAGGACAAAACTATTATACCTACATGTCGAAGAGACTCCTGCTCTGGATCCTCCAGGACTGCGTCATCATCAAAACTAATGAGCTGGTTATGTGCGACAGTGTTGTATTCCTCCCACGTTACAACACCATCTCTGTTGGTGTCAAACTCAGGGAACCGCTCCTTTGCATCATCCAGAGCGTATGTTCTGTAAACGTGCTGAATCCAAAGAGTGATCTCCTCTGTACATAAAAGGCATTACAGGGCGAGTACCATTTTATTAGTTGTTGTTTTTCTTCTTCTGTCTTTTAAAATGTTGAGACATATATTCACCTTCACTTAGCAGGCTGTCAGCATTTGTGTCAATCCTCTTCACAATCTCCATCATCTTTTTCCTCTGTTCTGCCGGGCTAAGTTGCTTTATCTCCTCTGTGTCCTTGAGGTTCATGCAATAAGAGAACGAGCGAGTGATTAAAGAGGGTAGCGAGTGAGTTTAAGAGACAAACAGTACAGATATTTAGTAACCTCATCTCCCAGCAGGATGTTCAGGTCATGTTCAGGGTTGTGCTGCTCGCCGGTGTAATGATCTCCAGGATGTTGGTGGGAGCTTTGAGCAATTCCAAATCGAAGTAGCAGCAGCAGCAGCAACAATGCAGAGGATGCCATCTGTTGACAAGAACAGGAATGTGCAACATATCGAATTTAAAAAACAGGATTTTGTGCAACTAAATAACTTCCAATGAGATTCATCAGAGCAAAACAGAGGTACAAAACTGTGACAGGGGTAACCTTGGGGTCAGCTGGTTGAGGTTCAAACAAACTGAACTTTGTATTTCAGCCTGGACATGCAAAATGATGATTCCTGCAATTATTACAAGAAACGACGACGTGAATAGAGAGTGGAACCAAAAGTCTGGTAAAATGTACAATTCGAGTTGATTAAATTCCAGTTTATTTCCATGTTTAACTTGTGTTTGGGAGGGGAATATGAATGAGAAAGGTAGATATCGACAGCGTTAAAGTCACTATAAAAAACGTTAAACTAAAACAATACAACATTTAAGTTCTTTAAAGATTAAATACACTGTCAACAGTGACTGTTATTACCGTGAGTTTCCGTACGAGAGTATCCCTCAAACTGTGCACACAGACCTGCAGACACAAACACAAGAGAGCTGCAAGATCGATGTACTTCCGGTCGCATACTTCAAAATAAGAGCCTGATGATGTTTAAGGTTTTTGGGAATTTACAGTTTTAAGTAATTCCTTTCAACCCGGTCAGGGTGGCATGCATAAGAAATTAATTGCAAACAACATTTTTGATTTAAAGGGATATAGTTTAGTAGTAGGGAGCCCTTAATTTCCAAGACATTAATTGATATTTCAGATTCCGATCTAGTGTTCGTTGTCTTCTCTTTTTATTTAATTGCAGTATTTTCACGCTACATTTTGTTGTTGTAGTTTTCCAGGGGGGCGGGGGGGGGAGCTACTAAACGCTCTAATACTGAAAGCAGACTTACTTGTTTTCTGGGTTCCTCACTTTTCGGGTTTACGACGACTTTACAATTACTGAGAACTCAACCAAACGTCCCGCCCGATCTTCCTGGTTGCCATGGTAGGCAGCGTGAAGCCCCCGCCCCCCCCCCGCAAGGATTATACACCCCGCCTTTTTTGAGCTAAACTATCACGCACATGATTGGCTGGCGCGTATGTCCGTTTCCACAGTGCGGTGTACTGATTGGATAAATCCTACTGCTTGTCAAAAAAAAAAAAAAACTAAAACGGACTTCCTGCTTTTTTTTTTTTTTTTTTTTTTAGCGTGTGTGTGTATGTGTGTGTGTTAGGTTGTCCCTCCCTGCCGTGTATTTATCTGACATGTTTTTCCATCAACACTGACACCGTATATTTTAATTCCCACCGACTGAGCGTTGGAAAAATAAGACGGCGGGTCGATGTCCAAAGACAACCGCCACGATGGACGGCGGCGCGGAGCCGGACAGCACCGCCTCGGCCCGAGAGTTAGTCAAGGTGGGGACGGGAGGGAGAGGTCTGGTAGCAACAGTTCTGGCTCCTCGCATGGAGGGGGCAAAAGCAAGAATGCAACCATATCCGCTTTGAAGGTACGTGAAGACTTAATATCTGTTATTTCCTTTCTTTCTTAAAGAGCTGGAGATGTAGAAATCGACATTCCCACACAGTGCTAGGTAAGCGTGAGCTAGGTGGACTGGATGACAGAGCATGGTGTTTACTTGTTGTGAGCTCTGTTCACCTCTCATTAAATGTTTCTCAATCCAGCTGCATCCTCCTCTACCAAACTAAAGTACATTTGTTCCCTAGGTGTAATAAATTGTGAGATTTGAGACCTTGTTCTTGTGCACATGTGTTCTTGTATTGTCAATCCTCCCCCTCCCCCCTCCCCCCATCAAAGCAAAAATGTGTCTGCAAGAATGTGGGGTACACATGATGGTTGGAAAGCATCCTGCTCTCCCTGTATGTCTCAAGCTCTTCTTCAAGTTTCTTTATCTCCTCTGTGTCCTTGAGGTTCATGCAGTAAGAGAACGAGCGAGTGATTGAAGAGGGTAGTGAGTGAGTTTAAGAGACAAACAGTACAGATGTTTAGTAACCTCAATCTCCCAGCAGGATGTTCAGGTCACAGGTGTAATGATCTCCAAGGATGTTGATGGGAGCTTTGAGCAATTCCAAATCGAAGTAGCTCCCCCACATGTGTCTCAAACGCTTCTCTTAACTCGTTGTACGTCCACATGGTTTGTAGACAGCCAAACCATGTGGACTTTTGTGTGTTTTGTCGTTTTCCCCCCTGCCCAGCAGCTTAATGAATCCTCAAATGACGAGTCCAATCAGATCCAGAGCATCACCCGGTGCGGTTAATGCACGCAGCCTCTTGAGCCCTTGCAGCTACGCTCATCACTGGCAACACAGGATGGGTGGGCAGAGAGGCAGGCCTGCTGCATGCACATGACTGCGCAGCGCCGGGGCAGCAGGAGGAGAGTGAGAGAGATGAGAAACGCAGAGAGAGACAGAGATCGAGAGAGAGAGAGAGGGGGCTCTGATTTAGAGCAAGGAAAGCAGACTGCAAATACAGAAGGCTACTGAGGAGCAGCAAACAGATAGACAGCAGCAGGCAGAGAGTCAGGCCTCAGAAGCGGCTGCTAACTCAGCAGAGCTCCGAGGACTCAGGCTGGATTAGACTGTTACGGACAGAATAGTCGAAAGTGAAAGGCGTGACTGGCAGGCTACTGAGCACTTGTCTCTCTCAACCGGCCCCTCGGAGAAGAGTTGACACAGCTGGGCAAGTTGCTTTGACAGCGTGGACTACACAGTAGGAGTCTATTTTTGGTCCTGCCGTCAGATGACGATGTCACCTTGCACAAGTGGCAGTGCTGGTGAGGGGGAACAGGTTGCCTAGAGTGGGCTCGAAAAGTATGTCAGGGGTGGATAAGGATGAAGAACCTGCTTACAGACTGTACTTCTATTGTGTATGTATCCTATAATCCTCTAATTTTCTTTGTGTCTGTACTAACAAGCTAGATCACACAGGACTGCATGCAGTGCCTTACTTGCATCTGTTTGTAGACATTGCCAAAAGGGAAACCTTACACCTGCTCCTTGCTCAGCACAGTCTAAAAAGTATGCACGCTCAAATGGCATATTGGAAAGGCTTGCTGGGCTAAGTGTTTTGCTCCACGTTGTGCTTTGTTATTCTACAGTGCAGACCCCCAGACAGCTTGTTTGTAGCTGATTAAGTGGATAAAGAGAATGTTGCTGTAAGCCTTTTTTTTTGTTTGTTGTTGCTTCAAGCTGCTGCTGTACACAGTAGTTGTGAGTAGGTAAAATAATCTCACGATATTAATCCATCATCTAGTGGGTTGCCTGCCGTGCCTAATGAAAAACTGAGTACATTTTCACAGTTTTTTTTTTTTTTTTTTTACAAGAACCTGGTGCGGGGATGCTGACCCGACTCACCAGTTTATATTAGCGAGGTCTGTGTGTGTTGTTTGATGTTGTATTTGTCTCTTCCTAGTTCCTCTCTACACGGCCATACAAAGCACAGGCCACTCAACATGTAAAAAAATTTCGCTCACAAAAGTAGGTCAGCTGGGTATCTCCCTTAGGGTTATGAAATAGTATCAGACCAATACACAAATGTGTAACGCCTAATGAGCAATGTTCATCATGTTTATAATTCAAGTAGTCTCAAAGGATAGTCTGAAAGGAGTGTTGCATATTGTCTCTACATAAAGCTAGGCCCACATATCACATTTTATCTCAATACCCTGGATCACACACAACCTGTATCCCTGTTATTAGCAATTGCAATCAAGTGTAGTAGGCTACATGAATAATTTGCTCTAGCTTTTTTTTTTTTGGTCAAATTGTTGGCAGTAGTGAGGGACAGCCAGTAAAAAAAAAAAAAAGAACAGTTTGTTCCATGACTCATTTTCGATGAAGAGGAGAATTGGCTCTCGATTTTTTTTGTTTTTTGTTGTGGTAATAATTTATTTCAAGTTTAAAAGCGTATCTGATAGTTGACCAAAAAAAGCCCAGTGTGCTGTACTCAACATTTGATTTAAATGATTTATGAATGGTACCGAAAGAGAGGGAACACAGTGAACATCCAGAGTGATGCGCCTCTAGGTATTCGCTTCTGTGTTGTTTTGTATCTAGATTTCCAGAAGCGAGAAAAGCAAACAACGATAAGTAATATTAAGTTAACAATTGGGTACAAAATGTTTTTTTTGATTGTTATCATATACACCCGAGCATGCATTTATGCTTGGCTTATTTGCAGAACTGTTATATGCCAGAATGTTTGTCAGTGAGATGGGGATACAAGCACATGCTAACACCATGTTTCATCACAGGTCATCTTATTGTCCCATAGGTAAAGGATGTGATTAACAACAAAAAAAAAAAAACCTCACAATATTTACTTTGGTTCCCAGTGTCTTTGCTTCACCCCAGATTACAGTCAAGTTCACTGATGCATATTCAATGTGTAGGTCAGCCATGATGCGTGCTGGGCACAATGCGGGTGCAGAGCTTCTGCCTCTAGCTGTTTCTTGTCACAGTTTGTGCCAGTTGTTCTCTTCCATAGACATAGTGCAAGCAGTACTGTGGCTTCAACCACAAAACAGGGACAGGACAGATATTAGAAAGGATGCTTAATGAGTAGTTTTCTTTGCATTGAAGTATTCAGAATTTAATGCACTTGTTTTCTTTTTTATTCAAACTGAATTTTCAGATTTACTGTCAAATAGACTAAACACTTTCTTTCCCACGCTGTTTGATTGTTGTTGGCTTTGACTGAGCGATCCTCCAAAGTTGAAGATTTCCCTCTAAACTAACTTGTCTAACATGTTTGGCTATTGTAAAGGCTATAATAATGCACTATACTGCTGACCACAATACTATTTCCACTCTGCAAAATAAGTGTCCAACTTATATAAAATGGAGGTAACCATAGCAACGGGTCTAAGGCTGTGTTACCAGTAAGCTCAGTAAAACTATTTTGGTTTAAGGCATATTCTTTTTTGTTTTTGTCGACTCATCCCTGCAGGAGAGCAGACCCCCAAGTTGCATGAATCTGATAAATATTTAAACATCAACTAACATAATCAATGATGTTATTGATAGACAATATGTCTGGTGTGGGGGACATGCATTATTTAGACTCTGAGAGGGGGTCATGCCTCAAAAAGGTTGAGAACCCTTACTCTAACTATAGTTCATCTTTTAGTGACTATCTTCAACTATGGGTTTATTGTATTAGTGGATATTTACAGCAAACAGAGTGGGAATACTTCAAACACAAACAACACTGTTTACTGTTTTTGATGAGAAGAGAGTGATGACTGAGGAAGAAGTTACAATATATAAGACTTAAGCCACAAAGCAAAAAGTGTTTTTTGTTGTATAAAGTGTCGACAGTAATCAGACCTTTTCCTTTGAAGCTCACTTCAAGCAGTTGTTTAAGTTGAACTCTGAGGTTATAAAATATGTTTTTTTATTTTCCATGAATAAAGATTTTCAGGACAAATTGTGTTTTTTTTTTTTTTTTTTTGTAAACAATAATGTTTTTCACGCTAGCCTAATATGATCCTAGCCTTATCTTGGGCAGCACATTGTGATATCATGTTGATTGTCACCTAAATAATCCCACATGTGCCATTCAGCTCTGCACCTTCTCTCCTTGGCTCCAGGATAACATTTTGATGTTTTGAATCTTTTTCCTCTTGCAGGCATCTTTCCAGCGCTCCAACAGCCTGGACAAAGTGCGCAAGATAGTTGCTGAAGAGGGCCGTGCTGCTCGAAACCTCATTGCCTGGAGTGTACCTCTAGAGAACAAGGAGGAGGAAGGTTGGTCGCTAGCTGCATGCTAATATGCTTTTTGTTGTTGTATTATTGTCATCATCATTTCATTATGAAGTTGTAGATGTTGGTGCTGATGTTTACTTTCTGTTTATCTGACATATCTTTGGATCTATACAAGATGTTGAGTCGTTTTGAGCATTATAGTGACCACAGCAATTACTTCCAAGTGTTTGATCATTTAAAAAAAAAAAAAAAAAAACAGTTTTTGTGATATCAGCTGAGGCACAATGATCACATCTGTTGGCTAGACTGATAAATGATGAGAACATTCTGAGAATCTCTTTTTGCTGTTAAACCCTTCACCTGCCTGGCATGTGCTTCTGTCTTCTGTTGTTTGATGGCACAGGTGGACTCACTCGTATCCTGTGTTTGATCACTGGAATATTATGTTCTTTGATAATGTAATTGTTTGAAATGTTGACAGAAAAACAACCATGTTAAGTGGCTAACTTTGAACTCATTTGTCCAATAAAACGGCTTTCTTTTTGTCATGGCAGGGCTCCATTACATTATTTAAGCTTTGTACCAAATAAAGCTCCTTTTTAAAGCAGCCTACTCAGACACCCCCTCCAAAGCCTCTCACATTTTCTCACACTCACTCTCCCTCTTCTTTGTGGGTCAGTGCAGTTATTTTATTCAACGCTTATTTTGCTGCTCTTGAGTTTGTGCTATGAATGCAAGAAATCTTCTGAAAGCCTTGTTTAGAGTTCAGGTGTCATATGAGGTTGTCTGTGAAAGTGCAGCTTCTGAAACAAGTCATTACCATTTGACACTCAGTTGGGTTCACTGTTTGTCCCCTTTGTTGTTGTTTAACTTTGGGGATTTTCCAATTCCTCAACAATCAATCAAAACTTCTTCACCCTCATAATAGATGCATGTTGACTGTTACCTGCATCAGGATCATTACTAATTGTTTACTTTAGTTACCACACATGAGCTTTGTTTTGTCCTCTCTTCATAGCAAAGTCCAAAAGCAACTCTGGTGGCGGTTCAAGAGCTCAGAGGATAAATTCTGGTCAACAAAGGAATAAAAAACAGGTCAGTATCATCTTCTTCCACTAGAGGGCACCAGTCACCAAGAGAAGTCTTTCTTTCTTTTGTGCGTTTCTGTGATGGTCATGAAACTATCTTTTTGGCATTGTTTTAGTCATCCTTTCCCTTTCATATTAGATCTTAAGCCTTATGTCGGTTAGATCAACTTGAGAAAAGATATTAAATTTATCAAAAGTAATTTACAACAGGCTATGAGTATGTGATGGGACATGAAATTATGTAATGGTTCAACAGCAGCGGCCTCTCATTGGCTGGGCTTGTAAAAAGCTGTATAACCTAATTGAGTATTTTCCTGAATGTCTCACTGTTTATTGGAACATAGTGTTTTAATGTTTAATACTTCCTGTAACAACTGGGGTAATGTGCAGAGTCAGTGTAGCCACAACAGGTTCCCATCTCACTCGCCCCCATTTTGTCTTTATAGTATTATCTATATACTCATTATTGGTAATATAAGGCATACAGTAGCTATAGCTTGAACTTCTGCCACAGCAAACAGAAAGTAAAATGCTACGGTAGCTATATATAAACTGACTAGATATTTGCATGGCACTCTGTTGAGTGTGTTGTTGTTACCATAATGTTTGGTCCATGCTTTGTCTCTACAGAATGCTGGTCTGGAAATTAAAAGCACAGCTGGTGCCTTACTGGACAAGGGGCCGGAAAAAAGCCCCACCAAAACCAGGCAGCCCCGCAAAGTAGACCTGCGTGCACGCTACTGGGCTTTCCTCTTTGACAACCTGCGCCGAGCTGTGGACGAGATTTACGTTACCTGTGAATCTGATCAGAGCGTCGTAGAATGCAGGGTCAGTCTGCACACACGTACCCGGGTGGTAATACCCAAGTACAGAATCACTAGTTCATGATCTGAACTGTTGGTCAGAAATGCCTTTCATGGGGAGACTGAAGGGTGTCGGAATGAACACTAGAGGGCAACATTTAGATCATAACAAAGCTTCTCCATCCCAGTTCACATTCCTCTTGATTTCTGCTTTTTGTCAGAGGCGTTCCCTGAAGGCTCGCTGATGACAGAATTATCACAGGACTCTCTCCTTGGCTGGCTGACATGACTAAATAATGATGATGGAACAAAAGCAGCATTTTGTTTGTCATTGAGCTATTGCTAAAATAAGACGTAGCCATTCTGGCCTTTATTTGATCCTCTTTAGGCTCTTAAAAATTAAGAGCTTTTTTGACTTTGCTACTACTATTTAGTGAGGCATTGTATTTTGTTTCGGTGCAGCCTTGGTATGGCACTGTGACATTTCTCCAGATCGACGTGGTATGATCTGGTTGTTGTTGTGTTTTATTGATTTTTCTGCCATGCTGGATTATGCTGAGCATGGTTCTGGTGAGGTTCTGCGGTCAGTACCCCTGCCCAGCTCCCCATGGTGTGGTTGGCAGGTTGTCAGTGCTACAGCACTGTTCCCTGTGGTGTGATCAGCATGTTGTTGGCCAGAAAGACATCTGGCCAGTATTTTTTTTTCCCTTCATGCCACTCTATCTCTCTACATCCTATTACTATCTAATAGCCATGGAGCTGGGCGCTGTACATAATCCCCTGTCCCACCCAGCTTGGCTTTAATGGACACTGATAGATGATGGAGTCATCTAGAGGGGAAGCAGAGTGCTATGATATCCCCCAGCCACAAACCCCTAGTGTAGCTGTGGGCATACTGCACCATGTGCTTGTACAATTACAAGCTAACAATTTTCCTTCAGAGGACATGTAAAAGTAAACTTTGCAAGTGTTACGTACTTTTTATAAAAAGTGACGCAAAACTGTATTTCCTAAGCCAAACATTTAGAATCAAAACAGTCAAAGCTGTGAATCATTAACATGAGGTCACCAAACAGATTTATGTTGTACTTGTTTGTTCTTGTTTTGGCCACAGCCTTTTACTGCCCACCCTGCTTAATGACAATGCCTCTGAAAGGTTAAACATTTTGTCATTCCTCATGAAATGTTATGTGAGGGTTTTATTTAGGTAAGTATGCCTGTAATATGTTGAGGGCCTCTTCATGGTGCCTTCAGTCACTGTCGGTTTATCCGTCAGAGGAGGAGCAAACCTTTTCATCCTGGCCTTCATTACCAAATGAACACAAGGCCGTAGCGGTGGTCTTTGCCTGTTAACCAGCTGTAATCAGGGGGCCTGCTGCCGGACACATCTTTCACCGCCCTGACTTGTCTATTAACTAAAAGCACTGTGAAGCTTTACTCTCAATTACCACTCCCTTCACTTTCCCCATCAATCAGTTGTGTTGGTTTCATTAGAGCTCTGGGAAAAAAGCTCCACATGGCCCTCCACCTCTGGATAACAAAAACTGTCAGTCAGTCCAAGTGCAGATAAAATGCATCTGCCACTAGAAGTTTGCCTTCGCCGCTCGACCTCTTAACTTCTCAATCAAGAGTTTGTTTTTGCATGTTTGTGGGCCACCTCCTGCCTGCCAATACTCTTGAACTATTTGACCACTTCAATCAGAAAGTGAATATCACACGCCCTAAGATTTAGAATACTTATAGCACAGTGCAATGCAGCATTTCAGTTTACACTTTACAAGTAATCTGAAAATGTCAATACAACATCTGCAAAATATAAAGCCAGGGTTTGTGCTAGGGTTCAAGTATTTGATGATTTACAGCAGTTATTTTAGAAACCCTTAATGGTAGTATTTAATAGGATAATGAAATGTAATGAGATTGTTTTTTTAAAAAAAAATTTATGGTGCAACAAATATTCTTAAATGAATCCCATGCACCAGTTTTCACTTTCTTTCTGTTGGTTCTAGGAGGTGTTGATGATGTTGGACAACTATGTCCGGGATTTCAAAGCTCTCATAGACTGGATCCAGCTTCAGGAGAAGTTGGAGAAAACGGACGCCCAGAACAGGTGATGTTCGATATCTCTCGCTCCTTCTCTTTCTTTAAATCTCGCTCTCACTCACTCCCCATTTAATCCCAGGAGTGAAACTAGAAGTGGTGATATCTATTCTCTGGCTTTGAGTCACGCACAGAATGGATCAATAGCCGTGGATGAAATGTAAAGGGATCCATGAGTTTATTGGCTCCTCTTTAACACGGCGACCACTGCGACCGTAAATTGATTAAGAAATGAAATTCCCAGTGCAGCGTCCAAATTTGTTCAATTACCACACACTGTTAATCAATAAGACAACCTGAAAATTTCACTTGTTCCATTTATTGTATAAGTAGCTTTCAGTGAATCAGCCATTTAACTGATTAGGCAAAGTGTTAGCCAATTCTATGTATTTTGAAACTAGGTATTGTAACTTAACGTTGTTTATGTCACGTTTTCCACTCTCACTTTTTTTTACAGGCCCACATCTTTAGCCTGGGAGGTACGTAAGATGTCTCCAGGACGTCATGTGATTCCAAGCCCATCAGCCGACCGCATGGTTCCTTCTCCAGGCGCCCGCCGCACCCTCACCTTTGGGTAAGCTCTGTCAGATATCTCTAGTTCTCCTCTGAGACCTTGCTTGCTGTGCCCATTTTCCACATCACTTTAAGGCATTTGTTTTTGTTTTTTAATACCAACACAACATGTAATTTGATTAAAATTGTATCATAAGACTTTCTGTTATAAACCAATCAATATTTTAAATGACGCACTGTGCCTGCTTTTGAATGGCGAGCAAATGCAGACTGTGTTATCGTGCAATTCAGCCATTGATTACTGATGGCGAAGCATTTGTATAATGCAATTTGTTGAGTTTCCCACTCATTGGCCACAGAATGGGTGGAAGGTGTAGATGAAAGTGTCAGTTAAAGACTGCTGAAACATCGGTTCAATACGTGCACGGCTCTGTAATCGGATGCTGCAGGAAATGGATATCGATCACGACGGAGGCTTGTTGTCCAGTAAAGTTTAACGCTATCTCAAAGCAGAGTGCCGGGGTGTTAGATAGGTTCTGTGTTCAGGCTGCTGAAGTATCCTATACAGAGACACCATAAAGTGACATAACTTACAAAAAATACCTGCTGACAGTAGCTGTACAGGTGCATATTTCTTTGTTCTCGTGCATGATGTGTGTGTGTGTGTGTCTTATTCAGCGGCCCCCCACCTACACTTGCTGCAGCCAGGCTCTCCCACTCAGGCCCCAGCTGGGCAGACAGAGTCAAGTGCACTCAGTCGGCCATGAGCTCCACCCAATCGACCAGCTCCCCTGTAGAAAAACTGGGTAAGAAATCGCTGCCTGCGTCGACCATATTGTCAGAGAGCCCAGGAAACTAATCTTCTCCCTTTGATTGACACTGCATCTCATCTATTGTCCAGGTAAAAAAGATGCAGAAGGCTGGGAGACGGTCCAGCGAGGAAGAACTGCCAAACCTCGCTCTGCCATGGTTGCCAAAGTCAGTCCTGTCTTGGCTCATGTAATCCCAAAACAGGACAGTGCGAAGTGTAACCAGCCACACCTTCCCCCACAGAAGGAGCAACAAATCCGTCCTGAGTGTCAGTCGGAAAAGGACACAACCCAAATGAACACTCAGCAGCAAGCCCCTGTGGAGCCTGACCCACCAGAGAAGGTTGAGAGTCCAGAGAACCAACACATAATTGAGGTACTGAAGTCCAGTACTGTGCAAGGGCTTTCTCGCAGAGCCGACCCTAGATATCAATAATTAACGAGAGGTAGAGTAACACTAGACTGTTATATTAGCCACATTTGTTTTTGTTTTGGTCTCCTTGGTATTCATAGACATACCATCCAGACAGGCATATCAACTTTAGGGCAATTGATTGATTCAGAGGTAGAAAACCCATTTTGACTCTCAAGAAATAGATACTCTGTCAATGCCTTCAGACACACTCGGTGAATGTGGGTCATTTCAATTGGTTGATTTTCAAATCCCGATCAGTGCTTCCAGTTATTCAGCTTATTTAGATCGTAATTGGATGTTTAGGGCATGTCAGTATCAGCTTTCCTGCATGATTTGTGTTTTTAGCCTTGAATTGTGTTGAGTATTGACTGGTTGTTTTTTTTTTGTTTTCATTGCTCTTGTAAATTGCTTGTAATATGCATGTTTTAATTGAATGTGCGTGTGTTTGTGTGTGACTGTTGGTGCAGCCCCCAGCAGAGAGTGTACAAGACTCGGGGCAATGTGTCAACGCACCCTGCGAAGACGCGCCTCCCCCAATACCGGCTCTATCCCCTTCCCAAGCCCCAGAGCTGACCCCATCCTCCGCCTCAGACCCACCAACAGACATTACCTTATCAGTCCCGGTCCCTGCTCTGTCCCTCTCCCCATCCCCAGACCTTCCCCAGACGGAGGGGCTCAGTGCACTGTTGGCCTTGGGGGACAGTGGGGCTGAGGGGGGCGCGTCGCAGGGCATGGCCACATCTGCTCCAGGACAGGCTGAGACTCCCATGGCAGCGATGAAACTGGAGAGTGTGCTGGACCCCACAGAGCTTTCTACTGTGAGTGCTGAGAGATGGAGGAGCAGAGGGAGGGGAGGGAGGGGGGCGAGCAGGGCTCCCTAAGGGTCCCTCACCGCCTAAACAAAGTCAATCTTTAGAAACTTCCAGACCAAAGTGCAGGCAGGACTCTGCATAGCTCTGTGTAGTGTTGTTATAGCACAGTTCACTGTGAAGAAAAGCTGTGAGTAGATGACTTTTATACTTGAGCAAGTGCTCCCAGGGTGTTCCCCAAAACTGATCCCACAACTTGTTTTAGTTATTTTGGCCACTTTTAGAAATTCTATGCAAAAAAAAGCGCTCCAGATCCAGGACTCTGTATCTAGTTTGAATCCAACTTTGTCAAATCTTAAGCAATTACTGTCTGTCCACATTAGGTGTATAGACTATTTGAATGCATCATGGAGTGTAAAAACACAAAGCTACATACACTTAGTCAAGGATGACTACACTTTTTAAGTGTAAATATCAGATTTTGACAGGTAGGGAATGAAAATGTTGAATACTTTGCTGTTAAATTCGAGGCCACATAGCCTTCAGAGAAGATTTTTTAAATCAGTGTAATCATTGACCTTGCAGAGGCTATACCCATGTGTCAGGAGATTAAGGCCCAAAGAATGTTTAAACTTCCCACGCATACTTCAAGACATATTCTCTGAAAGAAACTGTGAGTCATTCTGTTTAAATTGCCACGCAATGAAAATACACAAATCCCCTTGATACAGTTGTAGATCAACAGTTTCCCAGAGTAAACCATCAGTTGCCTCCTTCCACCATCTCATCATCCTCACAGTTATTGTGCCCTGCATGACTCTGGAATGCTTCCTCACTCGTGAATTCTTGTGGTGGTTGTGTGGTATAATCTGTTATTGGGTGTAACATGGTGTTCCCTTTTAGGCTTTAGATCATGTACACAAGTTCAAATCAAAAGACAACTGCACGATGAAATAAATTACAATAGGTGCAATGCCTTTTGTTAAATTACAAAGATTTATGAAATATTTTATTACTTAAACTTAGAGAAAATGCTGTTTTCTTCTTATCATATGTTCAATCTATTTAATTTAAAAAAGGTGTTAAGAATATTATGTCAACATAACATTTTCCAGAAAGGAAGCAGCAAAGACTTCAGGAAAACCTGTGTCACATGATGTTGTCCTGTCCTGGTAAGCCACGACAGTTGACTATCAGTTAACAGTCAGGAACAATAGCAATCCCGGAATCTAATGCAACCAAATTGAACTTCTCACTCTCTATACTTGTTTCATTTCTACATTGATGACTTCCTGGGGAAAAAAAAGGCCTTTTTATAGCATGATAACTCATTTCTGTTTTTCTGAATTCAAACAATCAAATTGTTTAAATGTTTGAACTCAACATTTGCGAAGTGTGAATTGCTGCGTGTGTGAAGTGCTTCCTATGCCATGTGCTCAGCCCCAGTCCATGGCAGAAGTCCTGGCCAAGAAAGAGGAGCTCGCCGACCGACTGGAGAAGGCCAACGAGGAAGCCATTGCCAGTGCCATTGCTGAGGAGGAGCAGCTGACCAGAGAGATCCAGGCTGAGAACAACGACCTGGACACTGACAACGAGAGCGACTTCTCTGTAAGATTCATCACACTCATTTGTATAGTAAATGTAGGGCGCTTTTTGTTTGACGTTTTACATGTTTGAGCTGGAATTAAGATTTGAAATGTATGGCGATGTATGTCAAAACACAAATCTTTACCACAGGCTAGCATTGGCAACGGAGGTTGTGGAGCGAACATTGATTGGACAGACGTGCTGGCAGACTATGATGGTATGGAGTTAAACATCTAAATGAAAACTGAACTCTCATTTTATTGTAATAACAAACTTTAAACTGGAGTCTATTTATTTTTCCTTTCTTGACTTTCCTGTAGCCCGCGAGCCATGGCGTCAGAGCACGTCGTGGGGCGACATAGTAGAAGAAGAACCTGCTAGGCCTCCGGGTCATGGGATACACATGCACGAGAAACTGTCCTCACCATCACGCAAAAGGTGCAGTGATTGCTCTAGCTGTTGTTGTTTTCCTTCCAGTGATTTGAGCCAGCATCATGAGAGTAACAGACCCACTCAACTGCTTCCTCCTTTAAGATTACCACCCAGAACATCTAAACAGGCCCTAGTGCCAATCAGAGTATATGCCTGCCATGTGCATTGTTGATAAGGGGAGAAAAGCAGGTGATAAATGATTTGTTCCCATTATTTGACAGAACCATTGCCGAGTCAAAGAAGAAACATGAGGAGAAACAGCTGAAGGCGCAGCAGCTGAGGGACAAACTCCGCGAGGAAAAGACGCTCAAACTGCAGAAGCTCTTGGAGAGAGTGAGTAAGAAGTGCCAAGTTGACGGAAAGCACCCTTTAAAAAAAAATAAATGAAAAAATAAAAAAAATCTCCATGCATGCTTGGCACAGTCTGGCTCATAACGAGAGGTTTTGTCAGCACACTGCCTGATAGAATCACAATATATTACAACCCCCTCAAATAGCACCCAGGCCAGCTGGCCGCAGACAGTCGTGAGAGAGACCCCTGGCCAAAATCAACAGCCTTTCATGAAGTTTGTTTTTGTTCCCCAGGCCATGGAAAGATGAGGGAGTCCTAGAATAAATCAGGATTAACCACATAAATACATGAAGTGGTGTGTATTGGCGTCAAACCCACTGTGGTCTTACTGGAGATGGTAGAAACTAATAAGTTTAGAATCCATTGTCTGCGTTACACCAGAGTACGTCAATTGTTATTTTGTTTTTGCGATTAGTCACATGCTCCTGTTTGTCACTCTTCGCTCTGTGCAGGAGAAGGAGGTGAGGAAATGGAAGGAGGAGCTGTTGGAGCAGCGTCGTAAGATGATGGAGGAAAAGCTGTTACATGCGGAGTTTAAGCGAGAGCTGCAGCTGCAGGCGATTGTGAAGAAGGCCCAAGAAGAAGAGGCAAAGGTAGAGGAGACCATACCTACGTGTGGCAGCCGAGAAATGGGTCATTTGCACTCATGCCTTAACACTTGAAGTGTTCTACTACATTTATGTACACACATTAAACTTTAAAAAAATAAATAACACTTTAAATCTTCAGATACATGCATAACCCCTGACCTGTGCTTTTTATTTATTTATTCACAGATGTCCTAGTTTATCATAGTGTATTTACCCTGTGTGTTTAATTTATTAAATATAATATGTGAGTGTGTCTTCTACAGGTAAATGAAATTGCATTCATCAACACTTTGGAAGCCCAGAACAAGAGGCACGATGCCCTGGCGAAGCTGAATGAGTACGAGCAGCGCCTGAACGAGCTACAGGAAGACAGGCAGAGGAGGCAGGAGGAGAAGCAGGCCAGAGATGAGGCTGTGCAGGTGCTTCAAAAGAAAACGACAACAGTGATCCATCCACTTTTTCCAAATGTAACTGTCAGATTTAGATGCATCTAAAAACTTTTTGCACTCCCGCTATAGGAGCGTAAACGGGTGCTGGAAGCCGAGCGGCAGGCACGGTTGGAGGAGCTGCTGGTGCGGAGGAAAGAGCAGGAGGCTCGTATTGAACAGCAGAGACAAGAAAAAGAGAAAGCTAGAGAAGATGCAGCACGGGAGAGAGCCAGGTATGTGCTCTCAAATCTATTTATTCTTATGCACAGGCCGCAAGAGTCCTCATTTGAAGTCATTTTTGACGAGTAAGAGCCGTGTATTTGTGCATACAAACCTTGCTTCTCTCCTTCTACTTAAAGAGATCGGGAAGAACGTCTGGCTGCTCTTAGTGCTGCTCAACAGGAGGCTATGGAGGAGCTGCAGAAGAAAATCCAGATGAAGGTACGTGTACAACATGCATCTACAGCAAACACAACTTCAAAAAAATCCCCGTTTCCCATATGACCCGAGGTTTCTGGTTTCTTCCACAGCATGACGAGAGCAGCCGAAGGCATATGGAGCAAATTGAGCAGAGGAAGGAGAAGGCTGCTGAACTCAGCAGTGGCCGACATGCTAACACGGACTACGCCCCAAAACTGACACCTTATGAGCGCAAGAAACAGTGCTCCCTGTGCTGTGTCGTGGTATGTTCAATCTCACAGAACAGCTTCAAAAGCAGCTGTTATCATACAGATGGAATTCAGGAAGGTCATCTACACCCAAACAGGCTTTGATTGTTCTTTCATTTTTATAACATTGTTCTAAAATGCTTTATCTGGTACACATGTAGGAGGGAAAGATTGAGACACTGCCGCTGAACAGCTCACATCTTCTTTTTTTTGGGGGCAATCTGTTTATTCATAAAAGAGCTAATAGGAAGGTGATTCAGAGGAGTTTAGAAGAGGTCACATTTAAATAGGATTTAAATGCATCGATTAAACATGGGCTCTTAAGCTAAGATGTATTACTGGGCATGGTTATGCTTTTTCAAGTGTCAGGCAACAAATTTACAACCTGACACATTTATCTCTGACAGACCTGCTACCTCACCTTGTGTCCTCAAACAAGGGAGGGGGGGGGGGGGGGGGTCTGGAGTCTGGAGTGAAAGAGGTAATCTTGTTAAATGATAGATAACCTTGGCCAGCATCTGACACCAGAGATCATGGATTGGTCAGCTGCATGCACTTAATTTAATGACATTAAACACAAACCATTCAAAATGGGCCTCTTTCCAGAGATGGGACGAGAACATTGCTTGCCTTTACACCTGCCCATTGTTGTGATCATTATTTACATATCTACTACATTTATTTGGAAGTCTGTGGTGTTGTGTAGTCCTCTTGCATCTCCCAAATACTTGACTTCTTGATTGCAATACTTTAGGGGAAGGCATGTTTAGACATTTTTAAAACCCGTTGTGTTATATTAGAGTATTAACATCCTTGGAAGAGGTCTATGATGTTTGTTAATTTTTCCACTCGGTTGCTGCAAGCTAAACAGTAAAATACAACTGTAAAGTCAGATCAAATGTGATGTATTTTACAAATTGCACTGCCTTTCTTAGTTTTTGCTTCATGCTGAGGATCAGGAGAGCCAGGTCATGTCCTATTGAAAGCTGATGTGGTATATCGTTTCACCAGCGTCCCATGGGGCTCTGTTGACCCTTTCCTGCCTCTGTCTCCTTTGTGTCCGCTGCAGTGACCTCTGACCACTGTGTTTGTGTTTGTAGATCACTACGGAGGTGCACCTGTTCAGCCACACCAAGGGCAAGAGGCACCAACAGGCCGTGCGAGACAGTAGTAGCATCCAAGGACGGGAGCTCTCTGATGAGGAAGTGGTGCGTATCACACACAACCTGCCAGGAACAAACATCCACTCATCCTGTCAAAGAATACTGCTCTGCTGCTGCTTGTGTCATGTAAAAAAGACAAAGGCACGGCTGAATGCTTTTATGACAAGGTCATTATTATTGTTTATGCATCCCCTTTTATACCGTCACGTCTCTTCTGTTGGCTTTGTGAGATTACAAATGGGCCTTGAAATGTACACAGTTAGGGTTCAGTGCTTCAGTGGAGGGGTGACATCACCCCCTTGTCTCCAGGCTGTTTTTTGTCACGGAGTTCTTTTCCATGAGAAGGCAGCTCATTAATGCAAGGTAACCTCTCAGGCTGCAATATGAGATTGGCTTTTCAGCCGTGCTCATTGTGAGGCTGACAACTGTTGGTGCTATACGCAGCACCTTAAGCCCCGGCAGCTCCTTCATTCAAAGCATTTTTCAGTGTAGAATAATTGATACCCCTTCCTTTCTTTCCTCTAAATCATTTCCTGTCCAAATTAGGTCATTTTTCTCTGGTTTGACAATATGATAAACAGACACTTCACCAATATCAAAAGTTCCTTTTCATTTATAATTCGCCCCCTCATCATATAGCTTTATCAATAATGTTGAGACTATTTTCTCAACTTTCACATTGTTGTTTTATCAAGACAAGTCAGCCCCTGCTGAAGTCAATCTTAATGATTTTGATTTTGTTTCCCTTTAAAGTTTTAAATGCGTGTTTGTTATTGAAGTGGGAAATGTAGAAGTCGCACAAGATCATAATTTAATATGTCTTGACATTATCAAGCTGTCCAATAAATCTCACTGTGGAGGCAGTGTTTGGATAGACTTCTGTGGCCCCTTGTTAATTATATCAAAGCTAAATTTGGTGTCTTGTTCTTCATTCATAATTCTGCCAACTATTTTCCAGGCCGCACCTCCATTACTCTACCTGCATTGAAAGATTTTTAATTAAAATGAAGACGATTGATGCACCTGTGAAGAGGTCGCTTCAGGTGCAGCGTGTGGAGAAATGTCCTACACCTCTGTATACGTTCATTTAGTCTCATTGTGAAAGACTTGCAAATTAAATTAAAAACACAATGATTGTCAACTGTTAAGGATCAATGTATAAGGACAGAGCTTGAGATTGCAGTTCAAACTGAACTCACCACGAGTCCTGGTTTAGTATGAAGCAGGTTATATCACACCAGTCATATACCCTTGACTTCTGAGTTCTTGACTATTTATTTATTAAATATTTGAGCTTCTATGTTCTGCTTGTCTGAAGAGCTTGCCAAAGAAAAAGGTTCACTCGGCTGCAGAGGGTATAAGAGCTGACCTCCCAAAGGCCTTGAATAGTCGTGTAGTTAATGCTGCACTGATAGCCACAAATTGAGAAGCTTGATGAAATATCCAGACTGCCAGCTGAAGTGAGCCTCAATCTCTCCACACTGTTTTCAGATCCGACATGTGTCTTGTTACTGCAGCGCGGCTGCTGTTGAGGGATCTAATGAAGTAGTTTAAATCTTCCGAATTGCTCCAACAGGACTCAGTTCAATTAAAAAATGTCACGTATTAGTCCCTGTATTGTTTGAAATTATATTCAGAGTCAGGGGTGTGAAATAGCCTTTGTTTTTAACAAAAGACGCAGTGAAAGAACATATCCTATAGACTCTGTATTTGTGTTGGCTTCCTTCAGACGAGTTACAGAGGAAGGGGGGAGATGTTTAGATTGGTGTCACATTACTCCAACCAGAGGCAATGTGTGGTATTGTGGTGTAGCAATATCCTAAGGCCAACGTCTTTGCTGCCTTATAACAATGGTTTAGTGGTGGACACCTGTGTGTTGTCAAGTCTGATTGTCTCAAAATCTCAAAGCTGTCTCCCTACAACAGGAAATTTGAAGTTACAATTATAATTTTTATTTCCTTAAGGATCATAGTTGGCGTGACAGCCTAACATATTGGATAACCTTTTATGTGACCAGAGTAATTTTGTTAAAATGTTAGGATGTGTTACTGAAACGCTTCCATTAAGTGAGTGGGCCATGCACTGCATAGTCTCTCAGAGAGATTACTGAACAGCTGCATCCCAAAGTGAGGGACAGCTACAGCATGAGTCATGATTGACCCATGGTATTGAGGAGTAGAGGGCACAGGTGTGAGCGCATACATTTACAACAGCACCTCTTTCTTAAGAAAATATAGGACTCGCAGTCCCTGTTCCGTTTTCATATTCACAGTTATCTACATCCCCTTCTTTACTATTTTTACTTTCCGCACAACAACAAAAAAAAAACATTCAGATGGTGCCAATTTTTTTGCAAGCTAACCACTTCATCTGCACTAAAGCTCCTGAAAATCCAAACTATTTTCAAATATAAGAACATTGTTTACCTACTAAATTCCTCATATCCTCAGCTAACTTGTTTGGATTGGCAGTGTCAGATTTGTTTGACAGTTCTGGCTTCATGAGCAAAACATCCCACAACTATCTCAGGATTTAGAAATATTTAAATCAGCATTGATAGATACATAGAAGTATATGACGTTTCCTTTTTGCAGCAGAATCCTGTCCACTTCCACCAACAAAAAAGGTGTAAAAATGTTTTAAACAATTGGGTTGTTTTGTTCCTGCAAAAGCAAGCAAGACCACCATCAAGGTTGATCATTTCTATATTGATGTCTGTACCTGCTGCTGCCAGGAAGGTGTCAGACGAATACATTGAAAACTCACTGCTGAAACAGTCTGTATTTATAGTTATCACAGCGAGTGATACATCTGCCCGGTAAAAGAAAGCAGGATGAGATTTCATAAAATAAAAAACACTACTTGCACAAGTTCAGCAAAGACCACTTAGTCCGTAAGAGCTCCAGAATCGCCACAAATCAAAAGCTCTTCAAAGGAGCTAAATTACTTTTGCAGTGAGGCTCATTAATAAAGTAAGATTATTGAAAACACTTAGATTTAGATCATAGCGAGGCTCCTTTTCACTCCCATTCTTTGCAGCCCATCTAAGAACACCTGTTTTTTTTTTTTTTTTTACCTAAAGTGAAAACCTCTATTCAGATAGCAGGTGCACTGACAACACTTGTGACCAAAGGCTACAGCGTCCCACACTCAGGTTAGCGAGACTGCTGAATGGAAACCCTGTATCTCTGAGACCGTCCTATCCTCTGGGGTGCTGGATGACAGCATAATTGGGTAATTGGTTTCTTGCACATGCATCATGTTGTCCAAATTGGGTTACATTCTCCCGTCGCTGGGTGGAAATATCAGAATCATCTGAAAGAGAGAGACAGGAAGCAACACCTCCAGCCTTTTATGTTGCATGCCTGTTGGGGATGTGACTTCAAAAGATTGGAGCTTTTGTGTGTAGAGGCCAGGCACACTGGTGTTGTATAGAGGTGTAGATATACATGTCACACTATATATTATCTATAGCAGTATTATTCATTTTATCGTTAGTGGCCATAGTACTGTGATCCTTTACTTCAGTAAAAGTACAGAAAACTCAACAACACTGATGCAAAAAAAATCTAAAACATCACTTTTAGCTGCTTTAATAGTGCTGATAAAAATGTACTCAACGTACAACTCTTGAAAGATCTTGACATGTTGCATTTTCCTTGTATCTAAGGTTCAGCTGCAGCCTTAACAATGTCATGCTTCAATACTTTGAGTTAAATACATATTTTGTAAGTCTGATCTATAATATCTCATCTTCATTCTAATAAAGTGGATCAATGTAGAAGTAAAAAAAAATATACAGCAAATGTATAATCTCCAGTAAAATGGACTGCAAATCTCCACCACTCATTTGTTGGCATGTTTCGGCAAAAAAAAACAGCACATTATATATTTTCTCTGTCTTTTATTTTCCTCACGATGTATGTTTCATGTATCATTTGTATGTGTTTTCTAGGAGCATCTTTCCTTAAAGAAATACATAGTGGATATAGTGACGGACAGCTCTGTGTCTTCTGAGAGCATGAAGGATGGAGAGGAGAGGCAGAAGGCGAGGAAGAAGGCAAAGAAGCTCCGTGCCAGGATGAACTCCAGGTAACAAGTCCAGTTTCTCTCTCTCTCTCTCTCTCTCTCTCTTTCTCTCCCTCTGTCTCTATTTCTTCCTCTCCGTCCCCTGAGATGCACAGCGGACAAAACTGTGCCAGGGCTTTTTTTTTTTTTTCTTGCTTTTTTTTACGAGAGACAAGAGAAGTGAAGAAGATGTTATGTGCATCCCGGCTGTCCACAAGGTAACACTGATGAGCTTAATTTAGGACCACTTTCTATGATTGGGCAGCGAAACTGCAAATCGATCCGTAGTTTCTGCCAAATCTGAAGCCTCCTTTAGTGAGCAGGATGTATGTTAAAGTATGAATGAGCTATGCCTACTTTTTCGTCTTCTGAGCTATTGATTTTTAAATGAAGTATCAAAGAAAATCAATAGTAATCAACAAATAGGAGGTAGAGCTACTGTGTGTCAGAACCTGGACCTGAGTTCAATCAATTTAACAGGCTGTCACAACAAAGAGAGAGGGGGGAGGGGAAAGAGACACACTGTTGAAAGTACTTACTGTAAGATATTATCAGACCAATTCTTCTTCAAGGATGACTGTAATTAATTTCAATTTACATTTGATCACAAAAAAAGGATGACTGTAATGTTTAAGAAGGATTTAATGATAAAAGTCTGTTTTTTTTTTTAATCATGATCACAATATAGATTTAAAAGATTTGACTTTTTGTGGACAAGACCCATACACTCTTCTAAATCTGTTAAATTCAGTTAAATTTCCAACAAACCCATTTCTGTTCACCTACAATCATTTAGTCTGTTAACCGATTGTTTTGTGTTAGCTGTTGCACAAAACAGTGAGAAACCATCCCTGTTAATACAACCTTTATAAAACACCTTTAAGTATTTAAAAGGAGGGTTTAGAGGCGGCTACAGTGCTGTATGCTCAGTGCTGCTGGTTTTGGCTTCGGGCTCAACCATCCTTAGAAAGTGACAACACGGTCCGTCTCTGTTCACTATCACTCCTGCACCAGCCCTGCTGAGACCAGCACTCAAAGGCAGCAGGCTTCCAGGGGTCATAAATAACACAGAGCTCCAGTAAACATAAAGGTGAGCCGCTTCACCGCTGGGTGGAAATGAGCCGTTTTATTGGAACACTGCGGTGTCCGTAAAACGTGAGTGGTTCTCGCCAGACTTTTCACCAGGCCAACATCATGCAGCTCTGTCATAAACCAGTGTACACACTTCTAAACACACGTGGTCTCTTTTGTGTGTGGTTTTTGATTTAGTTTATTTTTTTATTTTTTCTGCATGGCTCACCTTCTTTAATAAGTGCTTTGGGAGGGAAAATTTACAGTTAAAATTTCATAAAAGTAACCAGTGTCAGGTAGAATTTTGAGTCTCAGTCTCTCCCCCCCCTCCCCCCCTCCCATGCTCTGGTTTGAGCAACAGACGAGTGAACAGAGTGGCCAGTGTGTTGTTCTGTGTGTGTGTTGACCCCAGATGGCGGTATGTTACAAAGTCACTCCTGTATGGAGTACGGACTACAGTATGAAGGGGGCAAGCATGGTATTGACTCAGTTCACCTGGTGGACTAACTTACATTATAAAGGCTGTGTAGGTTCTAAGCACTGGTACATTGAGTAATCAAAATGTTTGTACACTTTTTTAGGTTTTTGTGGGATCTACGGTACTCCCCTTTATTGACACTAAAGTGATGGCTTCTTTTGTAGGCCTGTGTTGTTTTTATTAGTTATGTTTTGGATGGGAGTCTCTGTGAAAGAAGAAGCGGTCAAATGAATGGGGATGTGTTGTGTAATGAACAGATCTACAGTCTTAAACTATTTAAAGCTCAGTGGTTGATCTCTGTTTAACCAGGTACGGTTAAGCTGTCGTAGGTTGATATTGTTATTTAATGACACACAGTGCAGACACAGTCTAGGCCATTTTGAAAGCAAGTCTCTGCGTCACATTATCTTAAAAACACAGCAGGACAAACAAACTGATGACAATATCCAGAATGAAAAATGAAATATTGCTCACCTTTTTTTTGTTGTATGTAAACCTCACTGACAGCTTGTGTATATACATGTTGTTTTCTAAATGCATTTAGAGTGTGCTTTTGAAAATGTAGTCAAATGAATTTAAAAAAAAAAGGATGAGATGAGACTAAGGTCACTCCATGTCTGACGAATGCCTGGACAAACTCACCTGTTGTCTTCCTGGAAGCATTTGATCCTATCAGAGTGGAGGGAAGAGATGGGTAACTGGAAGGCGCTCTATCTTACTCAGATCAATAGTTTCTTATCATGTCTGGGAATGCCTGATTGGCAGATACAATTCCCCACCCGCCTCCACACACACACACACACACACACACACACACAGACACACAAGCACATAGTTTGTGATTCTCAGAATTAAGAGTCCGGCTGCTGGAGTAATGCCACAGAAAAGAAAAAAAAAAGCCAGTCCCCTAATGGCCGTGCCCTTTTTAAGAGGGGGGTCACACATTAAAAACACTGGTTGCGTTGCTTGTAACCCCGATTAACTGTTTATTTGACAATGAGAGAAGTGAAGAACTCGAGCCTCCCTTCTGAAAATGACTCAAAGGAAGGTGGATTTAAAGGTAGAAAAAACATTTCATAACATGAGTCTATGGCAGCAAACCACCGTCCCTACAGAGCCGGTGTCTGATTATTTAAAGCGGAGTTACTTGGTGAATGGCTGACAGGCCAAATAAACAAACTCAGTTTGAACTTTCTCTCTTTCTTCACGCTTTCATCCGATGTGTTCTTTACTGACAGACCAAAGACTTTTTTCCTGGGATTCAAAGACTTTTTCCTTCTTTTCCGTCTGCAGGGCAAAGGAATATGAGACATCAATGGAGGCTAAGACACAGGTCCCTGAATCGCCATACAAAGCCAAGTGAGTCTTTTCCTTTTTTTCTGAATTTGAAGTTTCATCAGTTCTTTTTTAGTTTTTCAATTTATTTCCCTAATAAAATCAGGCTGAGTTGTAGGACCTTTGTCAGCAATATTTCAGTTATTAAGTCAGTTATAGAGAAAAGGCCAAGAATTTAAAACAAAAAAAAAGTTGAAAACGTTGTTTTCTGTTACCACTTTTTCTAAAGGCACCTCAGGAGAATGATGTTTTTTTTAGTATTTCATTTTAATAAGCTGCCCTGTTTTATATTTTTCAGCCCTGGTCAATGTCCTGTAAGACTAACAGTCAAAAAATATTACATCTACAGTCATTAGAAAAAAATAATTCCAGCAAACTGTCCCATTTTAAAAGTTCAAACCAGTCTTTCATTGTTTTTATTTTCCTGAAAAATGACTGAGAATGAATTATTTCAACAGAATGTTATCTTTTGGTGTGAGAAAAATGTTTACTCAACTGCCTGGCCGTTGAATCTCTTATACAAAGTCGATTCTTTGACTGTTAATACTATACATGACGGATCATAACCTGTATTAACAAACAGATTGATAAAAACCATTGACTGGTTTTCAGGTTGCAGCGCCTGGTGAAGGACCTGTTGAAGCAGCTCCAAGGCCAGGACAGTGGCCAGTGGGCAAACAACAAGGTGTCTGGTCTGGACAGAACTCTGGGCGAGATCTCACGCATCTTAGAGAAACAGGTAGAGCAACAAAAAAAAGGATCATATTAATATCATAGAAAATGTATGAACATGACTTTTTTGGTTTAAGGGTTATAATTTGAACTGATTGGCTGTGTATTTTTATGCACCTAACCCCCCCCCCCCCCCCCCCTACTTTCTAGTGCAGATGTTTATTATAATGTTTGCCTATTGCTACCCCTCTTTCCTTGCTGCATTACGTGCTACACTGCAGACAGTTTCTCGTTGCTTGGCGGCAGTGCAGGGGTCATGCCAGCCCTTTGGCATGTCTCTTCAGTGATGAGTTGTTTTTGGCTGAGTCTCCCCGTGTCTCACCCTCCCAATATAGAGTATCACTTACTCCAAACCTACTTGCCTTTGGTTATTGGCTAATGAAGACCAGATTAACTGTGTTTTCATTGTGCACATGGTACCAATAGAGGGGGCTTCCCAGCACGAGAGCTGGCATTGTCTTTTGTCCTTGTGGCTTACACGACTCAGATGTCACTGGTTTAGACAATGGTTAATTGGATTTCCAGATGAAATGCCATTGGTGAACAAGACTTTATTTAACAGACAAGCACATTTGACATTTTTTCAGGGAATTGCCTTTTCTGACTTCATTACCGCCGTATAAATACACATAATTGTCAGATATAATGGCAGACATTTATAACTGTACTTGATTTGAAACATCTGTCTCATTGGGTTTGTTGCATGAAGTATTTTTTTTACAGTAAAACTCGCATCAATTTGAGGCTGAGAGAAGGAATTAAAACACCTGCCACCGCATTTATGATGAGGAAAATATACAGCCCACTTCCTGTAATGAGGCATAAATTTCCTGCCAAGTTGTGGTTGGAGCCATCATAACATCTCACTGTGCCTGCCTCTGGGCGTGAGGATAGAGAGATTATAGTGTCCCATCAGTGATGAGGGGGACGGCCGGAGAGGCTATTACCGGATTTCCCCAGAGAGGCAAAGAAAGAGGTGGCTGAGGTGGGTGGCACTGTAAGGAGAGAGGAGGAGACCAGTGTGATGTGAGTAGCTCACAAGCTGTCACTACATGAGGGCTCCTCCCCTCTGCTTAACATACTCCCAGAGGGGAGGTCAGAGGTCAGTGGGCCACAGGAGATGTTCTTTATTTGAGAGTGGTGTCGCTGGCGAGGAGGCGCTGCCTGGCAGCTTTTTCTTTGTCCTTCCCTTCAGTTTAAAAAAAGCACATTTTTGAACTGTTTTGTCAAGTCCTGCCTCGCCAGCTTCTTACAGAAACATCCAGCCAGGGCTGAGTGGGACAAAGTGATCGGCCAATGAGGCAGCCTGGGGAGCACTTCCCTCTCTAATCCCTGGACAAAGTCAAATAAATAGAGTCTCAGTCAGCATGGCTGTCTGGCCCCTGAGTCACATCAAGTCAGGGCCGTTTAGATTATTTGACCTAACAAGCATCTCTCGTGTCATTGACTCACCTAGAGATTTGTTTTTCTCCGCCATATCTGATTCAGTCTCCACTTTCTCTACTAATTCCTCAGACAACACCCGACACTCCCCCTCCCGCAGTATTGCTGTTTGCGTCCTACCACACTTCCCCGCCCCCCCCGCCCACCCCTTCATGCTTTCTAGGCTACGTCTAGTCTCTGACTCCAGCCTGTGTCTCCCTCTGTGGCCTGTAATGGTTTATTTTGAGTCAAACCTGCTTTTATTTGAGTTTTACCGCTGGCAATTTTGAATCACATATTTCAAATGTGTCGTTCTTTACTTATTGCTGCACACTTCTTGTTGAATTAAGCAGTGGTGTTTAAATATTGGGGAAAAAAATACTGTGTATAAAACTGCTTTCAGTTTAAAACCTATTTAGAGAAGGTCAGATGAAACAGGTAGGGAGCTGTGAGGGACTGGTGGAGTTGTACCCGGGTGGAGGATAATGGAGTTTCTTGCTTTTGCTTCCAGAAGACTTCCTGTCAGAACAGGGGAACTAGGGACAGCTAAAGCAAGCAGCATGCTATCAAACTTTATGAGCTGAACATTACTCCGTGAAGCTTGAATTGAACGGTTTACTGTGCTGCATATTAGAGCTCTTTTAAGGAAGCTGTCTACAGTTAAAGGTTACAAAAAATGGCTGCATATTTATTATGAGGCCATACTAATTGTTTTTGTTGTTTGTCGAGACGACAATAACAAATGCTCACGGTTTATTAGTTAGACCTTGTAATAAAATGTAACACTCAATGTCCTCCTTCTTACAAAACTACCTAACACTGTTATTTACTTGTTTTCTTATCTTAATGTATTTAAACTAAATAAATGCTTTTACTGAGTAAACAGTACAAAGATAATATTTTGCCTCTTTTTATTGACTAGAGGTGGGGGGAGAAAAGCCATACAGCATAGTATCGAGATAGTTTGTGGCGATATTATATCAATTCATGGACGGCAAGTATCGATATTTTCTTATTATTATTATAATATTTTTTTTTTTGCAAGACAAGAGACGATACACCTGCAATACAACACAACAGACAATTACAGTGAGCACAGGCCAGAAAAGGGGTATATTCATGTGGTGTGTGTGTGTGTGGGCCTGTGTGTGTGTGTGTGTGTGTGTGTGTGTGTAAGTAATTAGGTGTTTAATAGACAGTGTTTGAATCATGTTCAAGTTGGATTAGACTGAAATACCAACAGTTCAGATTGTGAAGTTAATGCAGCCTTTTACAGGGTTTTAGTTTTATCTCAGTGCTGGTCAGTGTGTGGACTTGACTCCCCTTGTGTAGAAATAAAAAGACAAAATGTTTAAAATCGCAATAATATCGTATCGCGGGGCCTCTGGTGATTTCCACTCCTAGTATTGGCTTTTGTCATTATTTTGAACATGGTAAAATAAGATTATAAACCCAATAGAATCTTTCATAAAGAAGGCAAATGTCAGTTTCTGTCTTAATTACAGACATTTCCTTTTAGATGTTGCAACATGGACTTCGTAATTCTTGTCTTGGTACAATAATGGGAAATGAAGGAAGCTGTAAAGATTCAGATTTAAGGTATTTTTTTGTTGTTGTTTGTTTTTTTCCTAGGCTGTTATTTGTTCCCCCAGTCACATTCGTGTTTCCTCACCACAAACAGAGAGTGAAATTGTTCTGAGCTTATTCTTCTGTATTTTTTTTACAACTAGACGCCTTCTGCGGTTTCCATGGCTGGTTTGATTTTGTGCCACACTGACCTTTGTTTATTCCATAAAGTTACACGGGAATAATCTGTTTCCTTATTTGCCACATTGTCTTCTAACTCATGTTATTATGTCTTATAAACACCCAAGTTTACACTCAACCTTTAAATGTTTACTCCAGCAGCTTTGTGGCGGTTTCCAGTCGACTCAGCCCACAGAGCTTTGTTTACCAACCTCCAGCTTCTCTGTCGGGCTGCATAATGACGAATGTAATGTGGGGAGGGTGATCCGTCTTACTCTTCGCTGTCATTGCTGGTTTTTAGTTGTTAAGGAGTGAACCCGTGAATTGAAGTTGAAGATCAAACTTTAAGGCTGTCCTGGATGAACTCTGCCAGTTGTTGTCCATCTGTTTTGGGGGCAGGATGACCGAGGCTGTTCCCTCCTCTCAGTTTTAATGAAAGAGTCTGATGGGAGGAGACTATAAAGTGCAATCTGGCTGCTCGGCTGGTCTGCGGACACTGTCCCAGGAATTGCCAGCTGCTTCAGCTTCCAATCAGCTGGGGTAACAATGGTCACCCTGGACGATAATTCGATAAGATTCCCCCTGCTGTATAATGCAGGAGCCATCCTTCTCACTTGTGTCTTAATGCGCCGTCCACAATGATGACTCTTTTGTCGTTTTTTCATGTTGATGGTAATTAGCTGCTCATCCTATTACTGTGGGGGTTTTTTGCAGCTTCTGACACAGTGGCCTTTTCAGTTGTACTTCTAGATTTGTGGAATATTTTTTGAAAAACAATGACTCCTGGACATTGTTTTAAAGGCTCTGTGGTATTCATTGAAACCTGTACATGTACTTTAACATGTATTCTTGTTTTTTTACTTTTCCAGATCCACTTAGCTTCTCTGTGAGACTGTGCTACTCGCTCACAGTGACAATGCTGGCATGCTTATATATGCTTTAAATCAAATTTAGGCTAGTGTTAGCATTCTATCAATCTCAGTGCTACAGACACTGTGCAGCTGAGACCTGATTGGAGTGTCATTAGTTGTGGTATTTAATCATAGACCAATTAATTAGACATATATTGTTTTGAACTGATTAGCTGGACTAGATTAAATAGATCTTCATGATATCTATAAAAAAAAAAAATCACAGCAACAGTTATTTGAGTAAATATGAGCTGGAATGATTATTTTTCATCACATTTTTTATTTTTTACTTGGGCACCACCATGTTTCTGTACCGTTTGAGAACAAGATTTATAGTGCAGGAGATCTCTGAACAACTACAATCATGATGTTTCATCAAAAACATACTTTTGATGAAACTTTGGCACAATGAAAGGAAATGGATGTTTAAATTTCACGTAAATCCTTAATATGGACATGAAAGTCCAAATTTAAAGTCAAATATGTAATTATTGAGATGTTTTACTCACCTCCAGTCTCACCTCAGAGTGAGAAAATCAGGGAAAGTCAGTAAACTGCCAATGTGATTTGAGGATCAGAAATATCTGCACAGATTTTACTGGCAGCCCATTCAATCGTTGTTTTGATATTTCCTGAATAGCCCTTTAATAATACTGACCGAAAACATAGTTTTATATCCTGTTCAGTTTGTATTCAAATTCAGCTCGATCCACTGTCACTGTAATTTGATTTCTGTTGCCCTGCGTGGTTCCGTTTATAAAAGGAAACATCCTCATTGGATGCAATTGCTCTGAAAGTCAACAGCTTAGTTTGCACAAAGATCAACATTCCCAGACCTCCGAGCTTTTATCATGCAAAACCAACCTAAACATTACGTCATTAAGTGTTTGTCTTCACAGTAAGAGTCTGGTGTCTTCCTTGTTTTCTGTGGACCATTGCATGTAGACACCACCTGAAGATAGCATGTCATGTAGTTTAAAGTTAATCCTCCTCACTCGTTTTGTTCCATCATCACAACAGATAAATCTGTCAGCGGGGCAGAGAAGGCACTGACTGGACAAGAAACTCTTGTGTGGTTTTCACAGGAGACAGCCAGGACTGGGCAGGTCCCAGTTACCTCCTTTAATACCATTTGATAAGCTGCTATGAAAGAGATGCCTTTTCTCATTTAGCCTAGAAGCTTTTAGGTAGGTGTGTTGATAGGAGGGTTAAGAAAGGGGTTAAGCTGAGATCAGTGACTGAGAACCAATTGATAAGGCATAGAAACAGGGAGCAATACACAGAAAGGAAGTCATTTTCCAAAACACTGTTTTGCCTCTTGAGACCGCCTGCGATCATATTCTCATTCTGTCGTAGGTAAGGGGTCTTTGGTGATGTTTGTAAATGTTTTTTTTGTTCCAAACCCTTTACGATTGTTCGGTGCTTCTTCTGTCTTGTCTTAACACCGGAATCACCGAGCTGTTACCTCTTCAGCGGCAGGCATGAATGACAGATGAAGAGCTTATCTGTAATTTGGTAAAGCGCTTCTCTCTCAGTGTGTTCAGACTTGTTGGCAACTTCCCATCTTCTGAACAAAAGCATGGTGAAGTGGCTGGATTTGTGTGCTGTCACAGCACTGGAGGAGCCTGTAACCTCATTAGGTGGAGGAGTGACCTGCAGTGTAACACGGCCCTCTGCAGTTGTGTGAGGAAGGCCGTCCATCAGCAGCTCCCCTCCAGCTCCCCGCCAACCCAGGCACAAACATGCCTGATAGTCAGCGCTCGCTCCTGGCTTTGTACTTGTTGATTTATAAGACACTGTAGCAACAGCATCTGACCCACTGCCAATTACTCCATCATCACCGGAGGGCAGGAACTAAGTATTTGCATGTGTTCATAAATCCTGTCAACTGTAATGTACATGAAGTGAGGAAAACAAAAACTTAAGAAAAGATAGAAACTAATTAGCTCAACTGGAAAAAAAAAATACAAGTACGGACCTTAAGCGGTCTCCAATCCTTTGGTTACTTATTAAGTCCTTTTTACATGTTAGTGCATTGTTCACAGAAAGGGATTCTTTTCTTTAATATTACAAAACTGATTGTTTGAAATCATGCAACGAACCTCAATCACAGTTTTTTTTAACTTTTAGAATATACCAGCATTTGTTTTAAAGTTAGCCTCTAACAACAGGTAGAACTGTATTTACTATACGAATGATCGTCATCTATATTTATTAAACTACAGCAGGAGTAGGATATATGACCTTTTTTAAATGTGTTTCAGAATTCTTGGTTTGAGAGGCCTCTACCTTTTTAAATTAGCAAAAAATAACGTGTTCACTACAACCAAAAAGAGCAGCCCACTGTGCTGTGTTCACTGAGGTCATTCTTTGAAGTTAAATAAAAAAAGGAGGAATGGGGAATTTGAAATCAGGTTGTAAATAAGTGCAAATATCCAAGGATGCATTGAGTTTGAAGGTTGAAAAACATTTTGATGAAGGACTGATAATAAAAAGGTTTTTCTGTAAACTTGCATTTTAGAATAATTATCCTAATTCTACGGTTCTTTTAGTGCCTCTCTCTTAGTTTGTCTTAGCTGTGTTTCCCTCAGTTGCAGTCCACTGTGGTCATCAGGTGAGACCACCCTGGTGCTAACTTGAGCCTGCAGAGCATTTGCCTTCCACTGAAACCCAACTGTTGTGGGGCGGAGTCGGGTTGTGCACTTTTGAGATTAAACAGGAATACTTCTGGGATCACTTTGTGTCAAATTTCAATCCCTCGCTCCTGAAGGAGAAAAGAGAGGTTCCCTCTCTGTGTGAGAGCCATGTAATCCCCTGTACAGCCCTGTTGCCTGTTGTTCCCCTGACTGTACCTCTGTTTCACCGCCTCTTTCTCTCTCTCTCTCTCTTTCTCTCTCTCTCTCTCTCTCTCTCTCTCTCTCTGTCGTCAGAACAATGCAGACCAAGTGGCCTTCCAAGTGGGCGGCGGCCTGTCTGCGCTGGAACAAATTCTGCAGGTCATCACTGCTGCCTCCACGCCCACTTCAGTTCCTCGTATCCCTCACAAGTGAGTACTGTCACAAAAATTAAATAGTTACATTTTCTTTCACATCATGATATTTCTTAATATATAAAAAAATTAGGGTATCTTAATGTTATTTAACAGACAATTCAAAACAAAAGTGGACTAGTGGTTTGTCCTCCATTTCTTTTTAAAATCATTTAATGAACTTTCTGGTTTAAGCCAGAAGGGTGAGCTGTCTATTTAGATTATGAGCACAACAGTTTGATTTCTAAATGGAGGAGCAGTTGTTGTTGTTTTGGAGATCAATGGAGTGAGATGGATCTACATGGTGTTGCTCTAAATGTAGGGTTTAATGTTGGGATTGTAACAGGTGTTTGTTGAATGATTTTTCCTGCACTTACAGTTATTGCTGTGAGCGAGCCTTTATTAATGTTTAATAATAAACAGGACCCGCATGCTGAGCTCATTAAAAAATACACTTTCTGTTTTGATAACTTTCCATTAGATGGGATAATGTTGCTTTACGTCATCTCTTTTAATACATTTCCATCCATAGTGTTGAATCTAATATTCCTTACTCAATCTCTAATAAGGATAAAAACATCAAAACCATCAATCAAAGCTGTACTTAAACGCGACATGGTAACAGACAGTTTCTTCCTCGTGGAGCCGCACTGAACTTCAGTACACTCTGACCCCTCTCCCCACCAAGCCACACAAATACATAGTGCAATATATTTTTCTAGTGCAAGTTACTTTTTCAATATGCAAAATACACCATTTTCCATCCACTATATTAATCATTGTGCAATATACACAAACATTTTTTTTTTACTAGAATGAATGTTGTTGTTATGAGAAGGAGTAGCATTTCTTAATTTCCTTGTACATTGTATTGCAACAATAAAGCCTGTCCATTCTATAAAATAAGACTGGAAGTACACATAAATCACTGACAAACATGTAAACATTTATGCAGTTGAGGCGTTTTTATGTTTGAGAAATGTTTGCCAAGCTGCGTAAGAATTAACTGATTTATTTTTAAGACCATTCCTTGGCTCTCCTTTTCTTTTAGATGTCTGTCTTCTCTCCTTTAAATTCACAAACCCTTAAACAGCTGTTCCAGTTCTTTCTTCCAACGACTTCACTTTGACTCTATCCTTTCTCTGAACCCACGACACACACACACTTCTTTATTTCTTCTCTGTGATTGTTTTTTTGCAATATCGTAAAGTGAATGAGCTAATCTCGACTAACCTCCTCCATCACTGTTTATATTTACTCCATCTTCATAAATATTCTTAAAATGTACTTTTGAATAACAGCGCCGCCTCGTTTAGAAAGGGGAAACATTTCCATTTTCCGTGATCAATTTGTGTCCGCTCCTTTCTCTGGAAACACAAAAAGCACATGTGTCTCATCTATCATTTAGAGTGCGGAGTATTTTTGAGTTGTGGGTCTGGCGTTTGCATGCCCTGCCAGTAGATAACCTCAGAGAGGCCGCTGTACTCACTAGTGGGACTCTGTAATGGACTCGAATGGCCTTGCTCTCCCATTCATTAGCATTTACTGGTCTCTGAATCTCTGCTAATGGACGAATGCTTCTTATATTTATAAGGCTTTTAAAAGGCATCACATGTATATTGATTTTTGTTTTACTCTCTCGGTTCCTCAATCATTGTAATCTGGTGGAATTTTTTCAGGCAGACTTCTGAATTGGAAGAAAAGTTATTATCTTACGTGGGGACTTCTTTGTACTCGGTGTTTGTTTTGCTCATTCCTACAGGACATGCATATTAGTTCAAATGATACCTGCATGCGTTATGAAACATCTGACATGCTGTGTCGGAGGAAGGGAAATAAAGATGAGCCCTAATTTTGTATCTTATGCATACCGGGCCATTTAAACGCTGTGGTGAATTCTGAGTAATTGTAAAAGAATGGGACGACATGGCTTTCTTTTAAATCTAAACCTCTAACACATGGTGAAATGTCATTCCCTGCAGAGAGAATAACACTCGATTAACACCAGTCACAGTTTGTCCATTGAATAAAAGTTATTTAATTGCCTGGCTTCACCAAACATAAGCCCATTACTAGCACATCAGTCCACCTCTATGGAGACTTTAAATCTGGTATATATTGTATACAATAGCTCATATAGTATAGATAGAAATGTTTTTAAAATGGACCATTAAAGATAAATGAAGCTCTGTTTTCATCAAAGTACAGTACATAAAAGTGAATCCCGGTGCAGCGGTGAGTTGAATAGACACAACTTTGCTCAAATATATAGCACTTCCTTTTTTAGTTAAATTTTGTAAACAACAACGCAGTCAGGAGAGGTCACACATTTTAACCTTGTAATGCAGCTCAGACAGGTCAGTGGTGACGAGATGCAACACAAGGACGCAGCCCGGCTGTCTACTTATCACTATCCGTCATCTGGATCGCTGTGTGGCCTAATGGGCCGATACGCAGACACTAGCCCCCGAGTGCGCTACATTATCTGTTTACAGTGATGCTGCCGTATTGATCACCTCCTCCCACCAGATAAGCTGAGTGATTTACAAAAAAAATGCAGCTGCGGAGATGCTCTTGCCGTATCTCTCCCCGGGGAGGCTGATTCCATATTGTTACCATTACATTAATGAGCTAATTCTTTTGCGAGGCTCCGCTAATGTCCTGGTGTAACCCTGTGGTCACTAGAACTTCCAGATCAGGGTTTATGCAGCCACTGTCATTAACTTCACTGCAGAGAGCATATCACATTACAGAGGGCCAAAAGAATCTCAGATGTTAGGATGTAGAGTTTTTTTTGTGAACAAAATTCATTTCTTTACTGTGTTGGGCAGGAGTTTATGATTTTTCTCAGATACTTTCAAACAACATTTTTATATATCTCAATAGGAGAATAAAGCAGAGGGGATTTTCAAACTGCTTCCATTGTTGTGCCCATTTGTGACAATAACCCATTTAAATATTGTCATTTTTTACAGAAAATATTATTTTGAAAATGACGAACTCATCCCTTATTTTTTCTATATTAAGTTTGTAGACCAATCAATTAATTGGCTGATTGTTAAAGCTCTATTTCTGATGCAAAATAAATCTAAAATTGTGACCACAGATTTATTTTTTTTAATTGGGAAAGTGCCTTTCGTACCCGTCATATTTTCTAGTATAGATACCAGATGAATACATAATCACATATCTGAAGCTCTTTTCTTTAAAAAAAAAAAGTTTAACCATTAAGTCCAAATAAATATAAAGACCAGTTCTTGGATGTGTTTCAGTAACAAGTGTGAATGAAAGAATCTTCGTTGCCACCTATAAATATTACAGCGTATTATCAGTAACACCAAAAGCCAGCTACAAAGATGAATAGTATTCTTTTTCTCCTGTCTTCCAATAGAGGTCACTGAAGAGAGGAGCGAGAGAAAGGCTCATGAAATACTTGTGAATGGGCTCACAATTTGTGTTTTGAAAAAAAAAAAAAAAAGCAACAAAAAAGAGCAGAAGTGCTCATCTCTGATCGTTTGGGTTGTGAGAGTCTGATTCAGAAGTTTTTATTCTAATTTTTTCATCATTGTCAATTTTGACAATTTTTCATTGATTTAAAAACGGACGCAGTAGTAGTCATGAAAGTCCAGCAGTTGATCCACAGAGAAGCATGAAGAAGCCGTTGGACATTGAGTGATAACCCAATTTGTATTTCTACCTCTGTCTCACATGACCTGGTGTATCCTGTGAAATCAGACCTGCTACCTGTGGTTTTATTTCAGGATGTTTTCCACCATTTGTGTTTGTGTGTGCGTGCATGCATTCATGCTCCTGTGCGTGATGGTGTGTGACGGCTCATCAGATTTCTTTCCCCTTCATACCTGGCCAGTGTGGCACGACAGCCAGAGTAGATGTCCTGGAAGCACTCAGGGTATCGGAGAGATCAACAGCAGAATCAAATTAAATGTCATTTAGATAGCAGTGAATGAAGGGATTGTTTGACAGCACAAGGAAACGGATTTGCTCCTCACCTTTTATTTTGGCTTAGGATTCTTTTTCTCCCCCTGAACACAAATTTACCCTGTTTAAGAGGCACGGACTCAACCTGATCTGGAAGTTGGTCGAATTTCTGCAGCGTTGCTCCAGTCAGGCTTGACTGGACGCATAGGAAACACAGTGAGAGGGCGAGAAATGTGAGCCTCAGGTTGAGGAGCACAGATCTCAGGGTTGATAACTTGAGGCAGTGACAAAAAGCAGAAAGAGCTTTTTACTGGCCTGTTGTCCTGTTGTCAACTGAATTGAGAGTTGGCTATTCATCTCAATAAATGCACATGGTGAAAAGACTCTGCTTAGGAAACTTGTTAATGGGTGTCAGGTCTGATTCAACCTGGAGAGGCAATAAAGTCGGATGATTTCAATCATAGTAGGAATACTTTCTATTTGTGGTTGTTTATCTTTTTCTCCTGTCTTCCAATAGAGGTCACTGAAGAGAGGAGCGGGAGAAAGGCTCATGAAATACTTTGAAACGTGCTTTGAAAAAACAAGCAACAAAAAAGAGCTATTTGTGGTTGTTTATCTAAATCTTCGCTTACAATGCAGTTACATTTGATTATATATATACCTATTAAGCTCCCATCATTGTGCACAAACCTGATGGCCACCCAGGCAGAGCCCCAGAGGGATGCAGGGGAGCAATACAGGATCAGGTGTTCTCCGTCCCTCTACCTCTTGGCCTCATTTCTCTCTTGATCTAAATCTTTTTACAGCCAAATTAACGCTGCCGGTGTAGCTGTGTAGATTCCATCGCTCATGCATTTCACTTTCCTTTTTAATCTGGGCTTTTTATCAGTGTTGGATCAAAATAATCAGTCTATAATTTAAACTTTATACTGATAGTTTAGTGTTTCTATTTTCAAAGCAGGTTTGGGTTAGCGTGGATCATGCAGTGGATTAGTGATGGGAGATGGAGGCTGTGGTTATTTTGGGAATGCTTAAAGCACAATGTAAAAACAACCCATAATAAGGTCGTAGGTGGAGGAATTTTGCCTGCTTAGATCTCTGGCACATATCAGTCCGCAGTAAGTTTTTGTGTAACATGAGACCGGTTGGCGTTGCACTTCACCAAACTGTTCCTTCAAATCTTTCACTGGAGCTGTCATTGAGGGGTATTGAGATAGTGAGATTCCCAGCGAGGGCGGAATATCAGGTGTCGTACTCATCAAGCTCAATTAGGTGGGAGGAAACCAAAGACAGATCACTGTGATGGTTCATTGTACCGGCTGGTGTAAGGGCATAACTCAAACATGTCTGTGACAGCCTCCTCATTTGTTCAGAGATGACCAAAGACAAGCCTGATTAGCTGCGTTACAAAGCAATCCCATGCTCATTACATGAGCAGTTGAGTGAGTCAATTGTGACGCCAGAGGGGCGGATCTGTCTTTTCAGAAGTGATGTGATTTAATTAGAATAATATGCTTGTCAGGTAATGTCACGCCTTGAATTTAATGTTTAAAGACCAAGCCATAACTTGTTTGTAATACCTTTGTTAAATTATTTGTCATGTTAGGAAAACAATCTCACCTTTTTTCTTCATTTAAAAAGCTTCATTTAAGGCAGCCTGTAAATAATCGTGAAACAAAAACAACACGAGCATTATCTCTCAAATATATATGCATTTGGGGTTCTGGTGGCGCAGTGGTTAGTGCGCGCGTATGGAGGCTGCAGTCCTCCGAGCGGGCGGCCTGGGTTCGAATTCCACCTGTGGCTTCTTTCCCGCATGTCATACCCCTACTCTCTCTCCCTGATTTTCAACTCTATTCACTGTCCTATCTCTTAATTAAAGTAACAAAAAAAGCCCAAAAATAATCTTAAAAATCATCACCACATATATCAAACAAGCATCGTTTGAAATATTGAAAAAGGGTTTTTCTACAACTTTCAAGAGCACCAGGTTAGATTCCAAATCATGCATTTTCTCTGAAGTCCACTGATCTAAAACTTTCCTCAATCTTTTCCAAATCAGAGATCCCTCTTGAATGAAATATCAAATATTCTGTTGTACACGGTTTAGGACTTGCATGCCAGCATTCCAGCCAGGATTGAAGCCATTATAAAAGCACCAGTGGCAATCTTCTCAGGTGTACTTTCTATGCATTTCCATAACAAACATTGGGCGGGAGAAGAGCACCAAATCTAAGTTGTCGTAGTTGTAACCTGAACATTACCATTAACCAAGATGAACTGTATCCGGCTGTTGTGAAACCGCTCTCTGACAGTAATCAAGTCAGTCCTTCTTAGTCGTTTATCTCTGATAGGTCATATGATTTCCCTCCTGCACTTTGTGATCGAAAATACCAGGAAAGTGACTCAAGGCATCTGAAATAACTCTTTCAGATCGGAGGAATGTACGAGGCGGCTACCACAGCTTAAATTTCGTTAGCTGTGTGAAGCATGAAGTTATTCACCAGTGTTGAGGAAAAAAGTAGTTGAGTTGTCATTTTGGTATTTACTTCGAAGCTGGTTTTGTCCCGTGTTCAGTAAAGAATCAAGACAAGGCTACACACAGCACAGTTTGGATGGGATCTCATGTTACCTAACCTCTTACTCCACACAGACTGCTATATCAGTGCACTTAACTTTTTATGCAGTCGCTATGCTTTAATAAAATTACTGTCCATAGAGCTGCCATATAGGACATTAACTGTAAAAAAAAAAAAAAAAAAAGCTTTGCTCTGTTATTGTTTTTAGGTGGACGGAAGTGGGCTTTGATGTTAGATTTGGACACTATCTGATCACTCAAAATAAAGTGCTTCTCACATTAACACCACATTCCATGTCTGACAGCTGAACTCTGCAATGTCAATAATGATGCAGCGAGATGACTGTTTGAGCCAGTGCAGAGCAGAGAATAGAGGAAGTTATTGACAGACTTGGGCTTGCCTCAACCTAATCTATTTTCCTTCCCTTTGCCAGCGTGGTCTGACCGAAAACGTACAGCAGATGTGAAGGTTTTGGTAGATATCAAAATGTTTACCACTTGAAATAAACATGGCCTACTTTAGGTGCTGGAGAGGCAGATTCCTTTCTTGCAGCGAGCAGATAGGACACGCCATTCCGCCAATGGCTAAAATATACAGTTGTCAGAAAATATTAACTGATGAAACGAGGCTGAGGGGGAGTAGCAGTCACAGCAGAACGATTGGTCAGTTATCTGCAGCATTAATCTTCTCTGGGGCTTGTTTTAGGAGCAGACATAATACAGAGGCATGCTTACTGGCTCAGCTCTGGCTGCTGTGAGGAGCTGCTGAGAGGAAAAGTTTTATCTCTCCACTGGAAATGCTGCACCATCTCAAGCCAAGATGGGACAGAGATTGCGCTCAGCTCCTCTGAAGGTGGCTCTGAAGGGAGTATCTGCATAAGTAGCTGATATGAGTGTTTTTATTCCTCAAATCTGCTTCCTTACTCACACTGTCAGTGCGATATGCTTTTGACACGTGAAGACAAACTACATCCTTAAAGAACTACAAATACAGAAGAGTGTGTTTGGTTTCCTGATGGCTGCAGATAGTCTTGTAAATGCCCAGGGCTAGACATTCAAAACCCAGTGGAATCATTTCTTAACTGATTCGGGGGAAAGGGAGGGTCTGACTTGTGGTGTTTTAATTCATTGTAAATTATTATTTTTTATCATCTTCCTGTGTTAGATCCCTGTGTGCTGCTGTAAATATCTACTTCCTGGCGTGTTCCTGCTGCCCCCTCAACTGCTCCTATGTGCTGTTTAGCAACAAGATAGCACTCCTCATGGACCTGCTGCTGCATCAGCTAACAGTAAGTATGTTAATAAAAAGTAGTAATGATTCACGGCCAAGGCATGCTTTGACACAACAAACAAAACGCTTGATGCATTAGGTTAAATTCTTGTGGTAAAAGCTTTCTTTCAGTTCCTTTAAGAAACAATAAAGAGAAATGTACAATAAAGAGAAATGTAAAGCTATTCAAAGCGTGATAAAACCATTTCTAACCCACTATTTAATTGGACGCTCCCTGTTTTCTTAACAATAAGTTGTTGGTATACTTTGCTTTGACCACTGTGAAAACTGTGCCTGTTTGCAGGTGTCAGTTCTTGCCACAATGTTAATGAAAGACAGACAAAGACACAAGCCAATGAGAAACAAACCCTTGCCCAAACCTCTCTATGGATGCCTCCAGACTAGGGGAATGTGAGAGCGTAGTCAGGCAGGCTGTATTGCGGTGACATGTCAGCCCATATCCTTCAGCACTCTGTAAGAAGGACTGTAAACATCAGCCCACTCAGAACATCTAACGGTGGCGGTGCGCTTGGGGCCGCCTACACTCCCAGGCAACACAGACAGGACAAGTCACAGGCACAGGGCTGTGGTGCATGCATGAACTCTACTGGGGCTTCCTTCTCCTGTGCCGAGTTCCAATCCAGAGCAGTCATATTTCCTGAGGGCACGCAGTGAGAGGCTAGCGAGTATGCTTCAGTTTATATAAAACATATCCCAGCAGCTGCTCTGCTGACTGACATATCCAGCGGCACTGCAGGAGACAAACTAACCGTTCTCCTTTTGTTCAACGCAGATCAAGAAATTAGTCACACAACATACAAAGGCGCCTATATACACCCTGCTCAAATGATTTTATTACGACTAATTCTGTGTTTACAATTTTTCCGTTGTTTTTTTTTTTTTTTTTTTTAAATTGTTGTCTTTTTCATCAGCCAGTGTTTCTGGTATGTGTGAGCGACAGAGGAAAGTGGTGGGGGTTGCACTGCCATATGAGCATGTACCCTTTTAATTAGATTTGTGGAGAATGTCGGCGGATTTACCTTTGCTGTCAGCAACCACCCAAACCATTAGACCAAATGAGAAGGTTTTGTCTGTGCAAGGTTCCCCACTTTACACAGTAGCACTACACTATTAGCCTGGACCTCTGTTTGTATGTGTGTTAGTTTGTCTGAAAATATAAACAAAAAGAAAAACTCATAGGACTACAATTTATTATTTCTTTTTTACAGCCTTTTTAATTGGGCTTCCTTATTGTTAGCCGCTATCTCTTTAGTAAATCCCTACTGGTTTAAGTTTGCTTTCTGGTCATTTCTTTGCCTGAGGAAATCCACTTTTTGTTGTAGATGAACAACTCACAGCGATGTAGTACACTTATTTGTGGCCTAAAGCTGGAGAGTTTAAACTGATGAAACTGTGTAATTTACCAATAATGCAACGAAAAGCCCTGTGCTAAACAAAAACACGACATAAAATGTTAGCATCTGTGTTAATTTAAAGCTATAGACGTGCATGACTCATCATCTGTTTCTTTTTATAGATATTGTGTCTAATGGTTTTTGGATGCTCCCTTTCTAAAGCAGCCGGTTAGCATTGGGCTTTATATAAAAAGGGGTTTATTTATTGCTCTATATGTTGGTAGGATGAATCCTATAAAATAATCATTATGTTCTTACATTCTTGCAGCTATATGTTCCAGAAGAGGATAAATCCATTTGTGGCCGTAGTTTGAACAAACAAGTCTTTGAGGGTCTAACCACCGGTCTGCTGCAGACCATTGCTACCGTCCTGGGATCTCTGTGGCCACATATCCCAGAGTCTGGACAAAACGAAAAGTGGATTTCCTCCCCAGATGCCAAGGTCAAGAGCTCTGCCACTGAGTCCTTCAACACTCGCACACAAGACCTCATCAGGTATTTTCTTTTTTTTAATGCTCTGCACTACTCTCACACTGCTCCTTCTCCCCCTACACAGCACCTCTTTTCCTCATCTCCTGACCTTTTTACCTTCTTTAGTACATCCCCCCCCCCTTCACTCCTCTTGACTGGGTTGAGAGTTGGTCAACCCCTGATTTCCTCAACAGCGTGCTTTATGTAAAGACCAGGCTGACAACTTGTCAGATTTCTTGGAAATGATCCAACTGGTGTTAAGTTAGAGCAGAGGTAGTGTGAGAATGAGCTTGTATTCTGGCGTCTTTCCAGCTTGATTTTTTTTTTTTCCACACGTTCAGCAATATATTTCAAGTGAAAAAATTAAAAGCAGCATAAACAAAGAAATCCTTCCAAAGCTTTGAAAGGTCTTTTTTGAACCTGGGCGTTTTAGCCAGCCATGTTGGTCTGGGCAGAAGGAGTCAGGGCTGTGTTGGAGAAATGTTGACCATGAGGAAAGGCAGGCCCGCCCTGATGAAGCTTTGTGGAAGAGTGGAGCCTTTCCTACAAGCAATGATTCATCTGGACGGAGCAGCTACACAGGCCTACCACTCTCATCTACTGACCTAGTCGTAACCCAGGAGACAGGGGAGGGCCTGAGAAAAATGGTGTCGTCCAGACCCGTAATCCCAAGTACCAGCACAAGATTTACCTCAGCTGCCTTATATAATATATATGCTAGTGAGGAAGGACAAAAGATCAAAACCGTTTTACATTTAGTTTCACTTTTCCACAATGCAAACCAATATTCTATAAGGAAAGGAGATCACAATATACTCATTACCGGTTTCTCCGTTTAGTTTTCAGCGCTTTTAGACCCCTATCACTGTCATACATGTTTTCAGTTCATGCTCATTTGATGAGACACATCAAGTGGCAAGTGCGACCACCAAGCAGGTTGTCAAACTGAGAGCAGGCATTGAACAGAGCAGGCAATGTGAGGAAAGATCCTTTCATCCAAAGTAAAGCTGGGGAAGAGGATCAAGTCAAAACAATGAGATTTGGTTCAAGTGTCAGATGACCTGCAGTGGAGGCTGAGAACGGTCATAATCACCTGCTCACCCCAGTGAGTGACAGTTCCAACAATATAAGGTATGTGAAAGATGCAAAGAGCCGTTGAAGTGATAAGAGGAGGGACCCACTGCCTCAGAGTGACCACATCAGCTACTCCAAAGCCTTGATCGGCAGCTATAGTGCTCTATAGATTTTCGTAAGCTGTCGGTGCCTGAGCTGAGCTTGAGGGTCCAGGCATAGCAGGGGTTTTTTGGAACATAGCCTCAGGTCAGGGGACTGTCAAAGGGCCCAGAGCCGGGCTGGCAGAGGGACCACAGCAGCCCTCTAATGACACTATTAGCAGTGATTTGTGGCTGAAAGAGTACAGGGAACATGATCATGAGACCTGTCATTGGCAAAGACAAATTGGAGATATCACAGTAATAGCAGGGGGTGGAAGGCTTAGGTGAGGTGTCTGCTTTCAGCTGTGGAAGTTTGCACAGTAAAGGTCTTTGTCTGCCTGTGTGAGACAAGTTTTTTTAGTTTTTTTTTAAGCAAGTATATTTTAGGAAAAATGGCTATTAACCACATCATGTCTTTTCTCTCTTTGTGTGTTTCCTCCAGCTACGTAGTAAACATGGGTTTGATCCACAAGCTGTACGGCTGCTTCTTGTCGGTCCAGGGCCCCGTAGACGAGCATCCGAAGATGTCTGCGTTCCTCCATCAAGCCTCCACTCTGCTGCACAGCATGTGCAAGCTGTGTTTTGTGGTAACCGGACGGTGAGCATGTTTTTTTTTACTATGTTGCAGTAAAAACTTGTCTGTGATCTCTTGATCCTTTTCTGACACAGACACACACACACACACACACACACACACACACACACACACACACACACAAACCTTTCTCTGTGCATTTAATAACAAAGACTGACCGTCACAAGGATCCATAAAAAAAACAAACGTTCACGGTTTCTCAAACGAAAGACTATGGTCCCTCTCCAATCAGCCAGCAGGTAGTTTCCTCCAGCCAGCCAGCAGGCTAAGCTGTCCTTACTGCAGATAGAGATAGGCATCTACTTGACCCAGCGCTCTGTCACTCACCATAAACCTTAGCCTGCAGCGCAGGGGAGCCCACCCACGTGTGCTACAGTGACCTCCACACAGAGAGGTTCAGTGACGCCGCTGACAGAGGCTAAGCACACAGTCACACCGAGGGACACAATTCCTCACTTAAGAGGAAAAGAAATGCTGACCATGGCTTTAGGGCCAGAAATGCTTTGATGTTGTGCCTTTGAACCGCTTGATCCAGGTATCCATCGTGCCAATTAACTTTTCTTCTGGAAAAAATCCCACCACCTGGCAGTATATTACCGGTACTACAAAATCTTGCAATTGCATTATTCTTGTTGCCAAGCGTGCTACTGTACCCAGTCAGCTGCAAGGTGCAGTAACAATGACCATCTGTGTCAAAATGAAACAGTAGCAGCAGCTTCAGAAGGTCCGTGTTTGTCACTGGATAAAAGCACCACACTTTGCAGGATACATGAGACGTGCAAGCTTTTTTTTTTTTTTTTTTTTTACTAATATTCTCTGTGTGTCATTTCTAAATGAATGCTCTGTGGGCTTGTAGAAAATTTTGGCCATGCCAGTTGCTGTGTCAGGGGATTAGAGTGGCATTAGAAGCTATGTTCTTGCCTAGCAGCATATTTCACACAGAGCCTGTTGGCTAACATCAAGTATCAGCATGCACTGTAAGATCTATCCAGAGGTCACACACCCTCCATTCTACATTGCTGCAAATCATGGCTGCTGCTGCTGCTGCTGCAGTCTTAAATTATCTGTCTACACTAGCCAAAGGTTTTCGAGCGAGGCTTCTGCAGTGCATCTGAAAATAATTGGTAAGCTTGTTGTGTTCATTACTTTCCTAGCACAACAAGGTGTTGTTGTTAAATAATGCAGTAATGTTAAGTATTTGGTCCAGTTAACCCTGCCTGTGATCACATAATAAAGATCACATAATACTAATGATGTAGTAGCTTTACATAAAGCTCCTGCACCAAAGCAAAACAAGACCTTTTTACCATTCAAATAGTCTTAGGTAAAGACATTTGTATAATCATCCTTTCACTGAACATCACATCCAACTGCAAAGCCAGGGATAATTATTTTTGGAACGTGAAGGCACCAACAGGGTGGCATTTTGTTGGAGCCTCACAAACATATGCATTTGAATCCTCTCATGCAAACCTTTATTAAATGTGCCAGAACAGTCAACACCTTGTCAAGTGGTTCAGTAAAACCTGCCAGCTTGAGGTCGCTGCCTTTAGCTTCAAGTCCTGGCATTACTATGTTAAGGAGGAACAGATCCTAGATCTTGGAGGTTTTGCAACCAAACTGGCCGCATTGAGTTGTACATGTTCAGTCAAAAAGTCAAACAAAGGGAAGTTAATGCTTGCCAAAATGATGTTGGTATGTTCCATTAATGATTATTAACCCTGGGAAGAGCAGATCAGATCAGCATGTCAATTTTCGTGTGTGTGTGTGTGTGTGTGTAGACATTTGTGTGAGTGTGTGTGTCTAGAACATTTCTCCTTAACATGCAGATAATCATCTAAACATGGCACTTATTGAATTATTAAGTTCAATAAGTGCCATGAACTATTTTTTTTACCATCCATCTTTTTAAGGGAAAAATTATTATATTGCGTCTCTGAGACTTCTTTTTTTTACATAAAAAAATACATTTATAAAATGTATAAATCAATCAATCAATCAATCAATCAATATGTAACTCTTTCAGCAAGCATCACAGCTTTTTCAAGTCACTTATGAGGATATTCCATAGACTGAGTATAACAGTATAACCTGTATCTAGTCTATGGGATATTCACAATCATCCCTGTATCAGAAACTTAAAATGTTTTTTCTCCAAATCTGCAAAAAAGAAATCATCCTTCTCATATACAGCAGCACAAGGCAGAAAGGAAATACCCCAGATATATGTAGTGTCCCTTTGTAGCATATCTTGTTTGTTTGTTAAAGACCGCTCGCACACCTTCTCTTTGGTTTCATTTACCACATGTTCTCCCTTTCCTCCTCTCCAGTGCTCCCAGTATATTTGACAATAAACGCCAGGACCCGTCTGGACTGACGGCCCTGCTGCAGTCCACAGACCTGGTGGGAGTTGTGCACACCCTGTATTGCATCCTGCTGCACAGTTTTGCACCAGAGTCTTCCTCTCAGAGTCAGGAGCCCTACGGCCCCGGGGTCATCCAGGTGGCTTTGCAAGGCATCCGCTTCCTCAACAATTTTGCTCTCCTTGACCTCTCCGCCTTCCAGGTATTTATATAAAATCGAAAATATATTCTGTTTTTCATTCTCCACTTATTAAAAAAGATCTTAGAGCTCTTGACTTTATCTAAGTTTTTGAACCAGTTGTCTGTATTAGACTTAAAAACATGTATTTGTTGAAGTTATTTTTACTACACAGCAACTTCTTAACGATATTTTAATAAACATCTGAGTTAAAAATATGAATGACTTGTCCTGTAAAAACAAACATCAGGCTAACATAAATACGTCTTAATGATCCTAACTGGATTTATTAAACCTGTATTGATGATCAGACTGATGTGGATTCCTTTGTTTAGAGCCATTAGAAGATGAGTAACTCTCCTCAGGACAAAGCTGACCTTTGGACATGAGCACGGGTGCCCTTTGACCCTAGGGCAGTTGTTGGGGTTGACAAGAGCCCGATGGGTCAGCAGTTAGGATGGAGCGCGTGTCATTAGCACTATGTGCGGCGCTGTACATTAAGAAGAGGGGGCAACAGCTTAACTGAGCAAAGTCACCACATAGACTGAAAGGCACGAGAGGCAGCGAGCCGTTAATTATTTTAATGTCTTTGGGTAATTACTTTGAAGCTGCTTCCTCTCACTGACCCGCCACATTCAGGCAACTCGGAACAGCTGGAAATCAAAGTGTTTCACTGCCCGGGTTTTATGAACAGTTTAAATAATGTTTTTTTTTTCCAGGGTTGTAATCACCTTGTGTTTCACATTACCTCATAGCACAGGCTGTTATGTGCTGCAGCGGCAGGATGATCACAATTCAGGCTGTTAACTCACTCTGCTGTAGCTGCAATACCCAAGAATGAATATCAAAGGGTTCAATGAAATTCATGTAAAAAAAAAAAAAAAAAATGCTTTCCAGAATCTGTGAGTCTTGGAAAGAAATGTTAAAAGAGTGCACAAGTTTATATTTGTAATCCATGACTGCTGTTTTCTCTTTCCAGTATGTTTTCCTGTTTGCCTTTCCAAACAGCAAGTTGTTTTTTTAGAATCTCCATTATCCATCTATAAAAAATAATCTAATTTGTTAACAACTGCTTACACTGATCAGTGAGTTTTAAAACTAGTGAGTCTTGCAAACAGCCTCATGCTTCTCAGATATTGCGCTATGCATGTTTCAGTGCTAACACACCCAAACTTGCCGTGGAGTAGTGATGATCTTTTGGTACTCGGTCACACTGACATGTTTAACAAACACTGTCTGCGAGCCGCTCCGAGCATCTAATGTCTAAGTGGGATTTGGGTGTTTTATTGTGGGACCCTGCTTGAGTTGCTTATACTCTTACACCGTATATCCTCCCTCCAGCCAAACATGTAACCTTTTATTACTTTTGTGTTATTGAATTAAGCTCTTTGTAATCACAATCAAAGACAAGTTATGCTTCATTTACTGTAAAACATGCCTGTGTGTTTTGTCTGTGACCTGCCAGTGTGTCCTGGGAGCTGAAGGGCTGTCTCTAGCTTTCCGACACATCGTCAGCTCTCTGCTCTGGTACTGTACCCAGCATTCCTCCGATGAGCTGCTGCACGAAGTCATCATCTGTGTGGGCTATTTCACTGTTAACCACCCTGACAACCAGGTAAACCAGCTGGAATCTCAACTGACTATACACACTATTCACCTGATTGTTCTCAGTTTAGCAAAAATAACTACTCTAAAAAATGAAGATATTAATATGCAAACGTATTTGTTGTTATAATAAGAGCTGCAGCTAAACTTTTAGTTTTTTTGTATTTTTTTTTGTCATTTGTTTAATTCTTTACTAAAAAGAAGGAAAAAAAGGCTAAATTGCCATATTTCAAATATCAAAATAATTCAGTCTTTTTTTTAATTTAAAGTAAATGTTTATACATAATTAGAAATTATCTGAGAAATATTCAGAAAGCTGATATGAACAAATTATAAGTATATGAAAAGACTGATGACTTTGGTTAAAAATGGTGAAAGATACTGTTTTCAATTCCTAAATATTAAAGCTGATGATTGACTGACAGTTTTGAACACAGCTGACAAATTTGCCATCGTTCATGAAAAAAAACATGTATGATCTTTCAATTGGAGAAATTAATCAAACTACGACATTAAAATACATATTTAAAGCATTTCTGTTAGCTATGTATCTACTTATCTTTTGAAAACAATAAATAAATTGTGATGGATCAACTTTAACGTTAATCAACTTTTAGTCTAATTGTGTCTGCACAAGTTACATGAAATGCTTCAGTTGTGAGAAGCTGTCTGCTGAGCACGGTAACATCATACCACTATTGTTGTGTTCATGTATTATTAGGCAGAAAAAGGGTGTAGTTTTGTAATTGTAACAAAAAGCACCTGTTTAAAGATTCATGCCTTGGCACCTTCCTGCTTTCAGTCTGTGTGTTGTCTTGTTTCCCTCTGAGCTACTCTTTGTTCCCTCCTGGTAAAGCAGAGCAGCGTGCCGGACGGCTGCTACCAATACTTAATGGCGTTCTATGAAAGTGAACAGGATGTGATGGAGCAGACCTGGCTGCTGTGTAATTGGCTGTCATGCGTGGCCCGTCTACCGGGCCCCTGATTAGCCACGCTACAGTTGGCTGGTCTTCGATTATGTTAAGCCTGACCCACGCAGACAGGAGCCACAACTTCAATCTCAAACGTGTGATAGGTCATTTATGCCTGCCCCGTTACAGTCAGAAGGATTTATAGGCTGATAACTGATTCTAATTTACTTTTCTTTTTTTTTTTACTTTTAATTAAACCTTTAGCGGTTTCCTTTGCTTTCAGCTCCAACCAATTTAATTATTCTGATGTACAGAATTAGCATTTGTTAGTAATTGTAGATGCAATTAGCATATTATATTGAATAGTTGAATTACAGCTGATGATTAAATTAAGTGGGTGAGAAATTATTCCTCTTTGTATACTGGCAAAGATATAATCAGAGCAACCGTGCTCTACTAGGAGAAAAAACAAATGCTTGTGTTAATTTGATGCAAAATCCGTCATTCCTTCATAGCCTTGGGTACTGCCAGTTAAATACATTTGAGAAAAAAAACAACAAAAATTCCTCTTGCATTGCTTTTTGAGTTTAAATGTAGTTTTGAAGAACTTTAAAGTGTAGATTATTGGGAAATAAGATCCCGCACGACATCGACACAGAGTGGATTTTTGCAAGTGGTCTGATTCCTGGAATGCATCCATTCAGCTCTGCACCGAGATGGATGGCGTTAAGGAGAATATTTAGAGCAGCTTGAGCTTTTCTCAAGCTAATGTAAGCATTGGCAGGACACAAAAGCGGCCCGACCCGGGGCATATGTGGTCGCCGAAGGACTGCTGATTCACTGTCTGCACACCAGCTTTTGTTTATATATATGTGCTCAAGAAATAAGGCCGCTCATAAAAAGCAGATCTTTGAAGCAGTACTATACGTAGTGATGTATTCCCTCTGCTCTGGGGTGCATGAATAATTCACCTTGTCACACAAAAAGCTATCGGTAGAATGACATATGTAGGCTTGTGTGTTTTTCAAGTGCGTCTCTGCTCAAGGGGGGCGGCTGAGCCATGTAGCCATATGTTTCATTGTTTGTGTCCGTACAGTCTTTTGTGACAACAACAAAAAGGACAAATGACACCTTGCTTGTAACTGACATGTAGCTTTTCTCCCTCTCTCCCTGAGGAGTTATGCACCGGTAATCTCCCCGTCTTTAAACACAGTGATTCATTTCTGAATCATTCACAGTGATGATCTGTTGAATCTTTAGGCTGATGAGACGGTAATTGTAATCTGTTGACATGTTAACCCACCTGATTCCTGCTTGCTTTAAAAAAATAAAAAAAAAAGCACACTAGCAATTCAAGAGTGTGGAAATGTCAAGAAAACTTTGCTTCCCCCCCCACCAAGTACCTGGAGGAAGGCCACGCACATGAGCGGGATGAGCTGCACACACATATGCTGAAGTTCCTATGACACACACGTACACACTGAAGCAGGTCTGATTTGAGGTAGTGTATGGAAGTTTTATAGAAGTAATGGGATTGCTTTAACTGCACAGGGATCCTGAGATCATCTCCACTGTGCTCATATTTGGTAAACTGTATTCTTTATACACTGTGAGCATCTCATGACCCATGCAGCGTCTGCAGAGCGCATGAACATCCCGCACACATCTCCAGAGCTCAGCCTTATCTAGTGGGGGTCATACTTCTTCTTCCCATTCTCTTCCCGGGGTATTTCCTCTGCCCCGCAGGCCCACATCAAGCTTTAGGCCTGTAATTCCTGTTAACCTGATGTCGAAACGTTCCCCTCAGCAGTCCATTACCGCCAAGACAACCAGGCCCTCACTGCCTGCAGGGTAAGTGCAGCTCTTGCAGACCGCAGGGAGCCAGCACGGGGGAATGCATACTCTGTATCACCCAGCCGAGTAAACAGAGGCAGAGAGACACAGGCAGACACACTCTCCTCCTCCTCCTCCTCCTTCCTCTGACTGGCAGCAGAGGCCGTATTGTTAGTTCAGTCGATGATTTACACTCCGCTTCAAGGGTGAACGCAGGTCCAACTGACTTTTAAGTGAAGCTGAGGACATTTTTATCCCCGCAAACCTTTCAGTGAGGGGTCTCCATTTGTCTGTAACACTATCGTCAGGTCAGTTTCACAGCAGAAATATCAGCGGCAGGATCTGGGATGGAATGACGGCTTCAACTCATAGAGATAAATAGAGAAGTTATTAGGCTTTATTGTGTACACAGCAGGTTTTTATAGGATTTTTAAAACGGCGGACAACTGCCTTAAAAGTCAAGTTGGTGTGCCTTTGTCAATGTCTGTGATGCTAGCATGTGATTGTCAAAGGCAATTTACACAGCCTCCTGTGCACGTCTCAATTAGCTATTGTAAAGAAGCACTAAACAGCTATTGGGCCAACTTTGCTTGGTCTGCTGTGCCGTGCTGCAGGTCTTATCAGTAAGACAGTTCCACTCTGATGGATCTGGTTTATATTGCGGATTCAAGTGTCAGATATACGGCCCTGCCCTGACACTGGTACCCTAAGGTGATCAGACTGTCTAGACGCTACTATGAATGAATGAATGGAGATTTCTTTTTTTTTTCTTTTTTTTTTTTAACACATGCAAAATAGTCACTTTGTTATTGTGTGACTTCAAATATGACTTATTAGATTAGAGAAAGAGATGATTGACATTTCTTTCTTTGCACTTCTGTTGCCTCATGCATTATTGAGGCTAATTATAGCATCCCAGATTTCGGCTTTATTTTCCTCTCCGTTTCTCAAATCTGCCTTTGCTTTGCTTTCCAGCTTCAACGCCGGCTTTTCCCAGGAATTTGTTTGCGTTTCGGAACATTAACTTTACACACTCTTTGTTGTCATTGGGGACGCTGAGGAAGTTATGTAATGGAAGCGTCATAAAACTTGGCACTGCAAGGTCTCTGGACTTAAGGAAGAACAGAGAAGCCGAGACACTTGAGGTTGCTTTTTCTTTTTTTTTTCTTTTTTCTTTTTTTACAGGGTCTGTATTATACGCAGGGCCAGATGCATGGGTTCAGATGCTTGTTGTTAGTTTTATGATGTCAGGCTTTGAGCTGTAGATACTTGGGCTGGGCTGGGAGAAGTTAACGCTGCAGCATAATCCCTTGTTGGAAAGCGTTCTGGGTTCTGCTGTGTTTTCCTTTGTGAAGGCGTGGAAAGTTGGCACGAGATCTTTGTTACCTTCAGACTCTCGCTGCCACCAGGCTTTGTTTTATGTCTTTCTGTAGCAGGCACTTGGAGGTGCACAATTTGTTTAGGCAGCTAAAAGATGAAACTGTGCATCATGGAGGATTATGAGCTCGCTGGGTGATTTGTGGGTTGGATCTTCTCGGAGGCCTAGCTCAAACATTTAACATAGCAGCGGCTTTAAATTATGATACCTTATAACCTTACATATTTTCAATTAAAACTCCAGAATGAATAAATATTTTAGCTTTTGTTGAGTCATGTTTTTGGCGTTCTAATTCAGAAGCATAAATCTATACCCAACCCCCTCCCGATTGCTAGTTTCTTTGGGTTGTGTTGCAACAGACAAGATAAATGTAATGATGTAGGATTTAGTGGAAAGTAGCATGCAAAGGCTAAAACTAGAAGCACTGAAAGTAAGCAGCCCTACTTTTGAAAACAACCAGAACTTGCCCTTTTTCCTTTTCTCCAGGGGAAGGATTTGTCCGGGTCCAACATTCCTGTGTTTAAAAAAAATATATCTATATAACATCGAGTCTAAAACTAGGGGAATTTTGTTCTTTGACTTTTAGGCACACATATTCACAGCTTGGTCTTCATCTTTGTAACGCTTTCAAGTGTCTTCTTGAATTCAAGACTCGGTAAGGCTGAGCGGAGTAGAAACAAAGTGCCCTTTTATCTTCCAAAAATTAACACTTTACATTTTGAGCATGATAAACTCAGTGCTCTTCACATGTTTAAGTATTTGTAATGCATTGAAGTTCATATAGTTTGACCCGTCCATATGGTTACTTTAAACAAGTCACGATAGGAAGTGGCACTGTTTTGTGTCCCTTTGAACGCCGCTGTAGAGGGCAGCTCTGAGGAGCTTCACCTTGAACTGATAAAAGCGATGAATTATCACTTTGTTTATCCTGCAGCTCAAACTTGGAGTGCATTATCAAAGGAAAAGCACATGGAAGACTATTAGAGACTGTATTTTTAAAATCTTGTAAATCTTCTTAATTTATGTCATTGTGACTCGGAGACCTCCCTCTGCCCTTCTGGTTTCTATTGGCCTAGCGCCATCAGTCCTGTAGTTTGTTCCTGTAAAGCAGGGAAGCAGTTTCCTTTTTTTTTTCCTCCACCAGGATTTAGCATGCTCATGGTGACCTGCCGGCTTCCAGACTGGAGCTGATGGTCTTCTGAGGCTCAGGGGAGATGACCAGGGCATTAGGCTGGGACCCCTTCCTTTGCCCCAAACCCCTTTTTCTAATCAAATGAGGCTGAGAGTGATTTGGTTGTAATACCGGTGGCCCGGATGTAATAGTGTGTGATTGACGGGCTGTGATGGAGAGCAGGATGTCGACAGGGTGAAAACACCATTAATGTTATTGCTCATTTCTTAAAGTGGGGTTGGCCACACTGTTAGGGAAGGTTTACTCACTCTGCTTTTCCCCCACCCCTACACCCCTACGTCCCCCTGTTGCACTTTAAATACCCTCTCAACCTGAGGTTCACTCAGGGTGTCAATAAACTTTAGCACTGCCTCACTGTTGCTTAATAATAGGCTTAACAGAAAACTTGAAAAGTGAAGTTTTTTTTTTTTTTAACCATGATAATGATGACATCAAGTGTCCTTCTGCTCTTATGTTACAGCAGCTCTGCTTTAGCCGTTGGTACAAAGGAGGAACAAAACATCCCATCATTGTGTTTTATAGCCCATAATTGCATGGTGGGAGGCTGTGCCCCGCAGGTCTCCTCCTAATGGCTGTTTGTGTGTTGTTTTAGTGGCAGATTTACATGTGGGTGGGGCACAGGGCGGTGATTTACAGCCAGCATTGCCACCGACTGGCCGCCTGACTGGCTCAGTGACTGACTGACTGACTGACTGACTGACTGTGTGCTCCCTGTGTGTTCCAGGTGATAGTGCAGTCTGGCCGCCAGCCGAGCGTGCTGCAGAAACTCTGTCAGCTGCCCTTCCAGTACTTCAGCCACCCGCGCCTCATCAGAGTGCTCTTCCCCTCCCTCATCTCGGCGTGCTACAACAACTCCCAAAACAAAGTCATCCTGCAGCAGGAGATGAGCTGTGTGCTGCTGGCTACATTCATACAGGTAAATACGGGATTGTGAAATTCAGTATATTTATGAACTTATAAAGATCATTATGATTGAATACAATATTCAAACATAAAAAAAAGAGATTCATATTTGAAATAAACAAATCAGGGGATTAAAAAACTCTTTCCAAGTAAAACAAATTTTTCATGAAATGAAAATGATCTGAATTTGGCTTCAACAGTTTCATGCCTCTGAATGACACATCCAAACTCAATAAAAGTCTTTCACATCTGAGGGGGGAAGTGTTTGCAGCTGCTGATTAATAGTTGCTCACTCGGCCCCTCGGTGAATCTGTAACAGGCAGGCTTTTACAAAGACAAATGGCTTCCTTCACAGTGGATTTACCTGCCACTGGTTCAACTCCCGGTAAACAACTCGTCTCCTTCGTCTTCCTCTGACAAGCCGCCCCTCGCCGCTCTGCAGCCACCACTGTTTAGACACAGATTAACTTCCATTCAGAGGAAGACAAGCCATTGTCATTTCTTTCAAACAAAGCAATAATGCATGGTGTCCTCCTCCGCCACCTGCATTGTTGAATTAACCTCATGAACATTCCTCAGGTTGACACTATTTAATTCAGGATGTTTACCTATTGCTCGTTACGCTGCAACAATCAGTTTGAGTAGTGAAACACAATTAGATGTAGAAGCAGCTTTAGATTGCCTTAAAATGTTGTTTGCTTGTTTTTCTGGAAGTTTAAAAGTTAATTAATAATTAATTCAATAGATTATGTTCCCACAAAGAACTACAAGTATCTGCAGCATTCTGTTATAGCAGACACTAATGCCCTGTATTCATTCTTCAGGACTGTGCGGCAAATGAGAAAGACAACAAAATAAAGCAAACAGGTAAGCGATTAAATATTTAAAAGCTTGACACCATATTGGAGTAATTGTACAGTTTTAATTCCAAAATGTGTTTTAACGGTTTGAAGAATGCTCCCTTTTTGTTTTTCGACCCTCCTACTGATATTTAAAATGCATTTTTAAAAAGGTTTTGAAGATGTGCCCTGATTAACTCATTGTAATGTTGTTTCTTTCTGCGCAAAGTTTCCCAGCCGCTGGATTTCTGCGAGTTGTCTAACCGCTTTCCAAGAGACCAGTGGGACTCAGCGCTGCAGTTTTTTCTAAAGAAACAAGAGGAGTGATGAAGTTGCACACTGTCCTGAAAACTTCACGAGGACAAAACAAACACTACAAGAGACTGAGTTGAAGAGTTTTTTGGGGTATTTGTATTTTTTTGTTCCTTACTGTAAGTCAGCACACTATAAATCAATCTTCAAATGATATCAACTGTTAAGATGGTGAAGCCTTATCCTATGTTTGTTTTGATTTCATGGAAATCCGAATGTTGTTTTTCGAGAAATTTGCACAAAATGTCTTGTTTTTACGTTACAGTTAGAAGACGCACAACGATTCCATTTAATGTCTAAACAAGCCATTTGTTTCTTTTCTTATTCCTGTTGTAGTTACAAACTGATCCTGATTTAAAACAGTGATGTTCTAAACCTGTAACATTTACTTATACTGTTATTTATACGTTGCCAAGCATTTCATAAATACTGTTTATATTAATTTATTGCATTTCTTTCTTTTGAATATGAAACTAGAAGAGCCAGTTTTAAGTTTCATGACCTGCCTTGATGCAACGACAAGTTAACAGTTGTTTTTTTTTCAAGTTCACTCCTTTGTATTTTTTCCTCTGTTAGAAGGTATTTACAAATTAATATAATTTATTGACTTATTTACCTTTTGTTGTGAAATAAAATACCTATGTTAACGTGTTATTGTAAAGTTTTATTCTGAGTAAAAGTTAAATATCACAAACAAACCCCACTCTTCTAATCTTTGGCTGTTTAGTCATCCTGGTGTTTCTGTAAGTTACATCCTTGCAAACTTGAAAAATTAAGTTAAATAATAAGACCATATTAGATACTAAGAAAATGTCGGTCTACATTTTGATGTACGAAAGAAAAACTAGAGTCATTGTTGAATCTTTAAGAAATATAAGAATAAATATAAATGCACAACGCATACTGAATCCATCTCAAACTGACAAACTTAGCCTTTTAATCTTTGTATATATTTATATTTGGACAAAACAAGTGTGCATCTATAAGCGTTACGGTAGCCACCTATACACGCCTGCCCTGAACTGATAATTAGACGTTGGTCAATGGTCCAACTACAATGAATAAATGTACTTGATTTAGAAATAAGTCCACAATATATGAATGATTTTCTATAAGTCTGCACATATGATTATTAACATGCATGTATAGAAAGCAGTTGGAGACCTAAAGACATTTCTTGTGGGGAAAAAAAATCTCAAATCAACCAAAGCTCCCTTTTTAATTGCTCCAAATGCTTTTTAAACACATCCACCTTGCTCAGTTTAACTTGGATGTTAAAGAACTCGTCTGTTCAAGACTCAAATCAATGCTTGTCTGTTTAGGGTTTTTTTTTTTAATTTTCTAATCGACAATATCTACTAAAATATGTTCCTCCAGCTCTCTCCTATAGCAAATGGTTAACAGCATCAGTTGCCTGTATCATCATGTCTTTAGGACTTAACAGGATTTTGGACTTCCATTGAGCCTGCGTTTCCTTCACTGATAGTGGCGATCCTCCCTAACAAATTGTTGAGGTGTAGTGTGTCACTCCCGACTTGACCTGCGTGCTCTCTTGTCCCGCGGCTATTTGTCGATCAGGAATCCAACTGGAATGAAAATAAACTGAAGACACGACAGGATGAGTCCGCGGGCTGGGAGTCCCCTGTGTGCTGATCGGTTTGTTTTGGGTCCATTCAGTGTATCCTTTGCAGGTGATGCCAGATGCAGATAAGAAGCCGCCGCTGCCTATCCTCTGTCTAGACTTGTGAGCATAGGCCTCGGGTTGCTATGGCGATGTGACTCTGGGTTAAATAAGACCTATTTGACATCTGTGGCGGAAAAATTTTGCTATTGATGGGAAATCTGCCTTTATGGAGGCAACAACATACATTTAACCTAACACAATATATATATATATAGAGAGAGAAATCAAACAGAGGTGAATTAAACAGGCTTCAGCCTATTGTGTCCCATTCACTGACCTATGACATATGTGCCGAATGATCAATAATATCTCGTGAGCCATCAGTCACTGATCCTCATGGCTGAGAAACTGAGCAGATCTAAATATACAGAGTTTGGTTACTACCTCGGGCTTTTGTGCAACTCATCTTTCAGCTCTCTTCAGGAGAGGGGCAAGTGAAAATTTGGGCGACAGAACATTAAAAACCAAAATATTGTAATCAATATCATGTAGCCTATTTGTTTTTTTTTTTGTTTGTTTTTTACTGATTTAGCTCATAGATTTAAACAATTGTAAGTGCGTCTCTGGATTTAAATGTATTTATTTTACCGTCTAGGCTGTAAAAGTCACCTGTAAGGGTTGTGTAACAAATGGATTTTGCATGCAACAATCATTTCGAAATGTTTTTTTTTTTTTTTTATTGATAAGATCGGATATGTCTGTCCTCATAATAAATATTAATAACTTATTTTCTAGGGTAAACGCGAACGAAGCTCGTCTTATCTCTTTCATTCATTTACAACAGTCAATACTGAAACTTACAAATCATGCACGTGTACACAGTTTGTATAGGCCTGTTTGATCAAATATACAAGAGGTTAAACGTCCAAAACAGGCCCGCGTGTTTATATCCCGTATTCACCCGGTTAGGTCCAGTTCAGGCATTAGCAGTGTGATATGTAGCCCACAGTCCTGTGGCCATCAGCGGCTGTGTCCTTGAGCAAGTCAATGAGCTAAAAAAAAAAAAAAAAAGCCTGGATGTTAAGGCAATAGTCAGATTTCCAATTTCCCAATCGGGACCTGAATGTATCCACAAGCAGACTCCATGCTGCTCCTTTTTTTCTTTCTTTTCTTGATCGCACGTCTTCATCCAGTGGAGGTCCGTTTGACCCTGTGACCTCTCCTCACGTGTCCACGGGACTCGGGACCATACTGTTCGGTGTGTCCGGTAACTGTGACGACAGAGAGGTCACGTCACTGCCTGAAGAGTTACCCAAAGAGCCCGATTCAGAGAAAGACACCTGTCGGGAAAAAAAAAAAAACACACAGAGGGCTCGGTTAACAAAACATAATTCTAAATCCGTGATTTAGTCTACTGTGGGGTTTTTTTTTTAAGCTTTGCTGTCTTTGCTGGTGCTAAACGTCATAGGAAACCCCAGTTAATGACAAGTTAACATTTGAATGTGTTTATGCCACGCTTTGATTTCCAAGAGCATTGAAGCTCAAAATGAATGCATGACATAAAGCCTTTTAATTTGTTTTTGTTTTGGATTTTCAAAGAAGCGTGGACTTCTATTAAAACACAACAATAGGCTCACTTCCAATGATTATGGGGCTTGCACAAGGTTGAGAAACAGTTTGGCAGAAGACACAAGCTCGTTCGACTTGAACTGACAAAGCCATGGAGGAGGCACTATTGTAGGAATCAGATTTTAATATTTTTCTTTTTAGGCTACAGGAGAAAATATTGTTTCCAAGTCTTTTTTTTCTAAATAACCTAATCTTGATTAGACAACAAGCCATCTGTTTCCATCTGAAATGTCTCATTTCAAATAGCCTACGCCTCCTTCTTCACTTTTCCTTTCTGTTACAGTGTATAGCCTAAATGTGAGCCATGTATTCCCTTTTTATTGCCTATGATATATTTAGAATATCATTTAGTTCTACCAGCTGCTGGAAGGCGGGCTGGTCCAGGTCACTCTGCAGGGCGAAGTCGCTGAGACTTTTCCACGGGGGCTCGTAGGTCTGCACCTCCACAGGATTCCCCTGCACTGTGTTGTCGTGGCGGATGGGACTTCCTGCCACCAGAGCTGTGCCCGTCAGGCCCTGGAAATTCTGCAGGAGGAGAGAAAAACGCTCAGTTCATGCAGGTATAGGCCTAATAACCATGATGCAGTCTGATCAGAGCTAAGTCACTTCTGGATAGCACATTGAGTTTACGTTTGTATGAAATGTGCTTTACAAATAAATTGAATTGAATTGAATTTAATTGGAATGACCAAAAAGATAACCTGAAGTTTTGACCCATTTAGCCTAAGGTGAGTGGGTGAATAAAAACCAAACATTGTTGAACATTAGATAACACTGCAAGCTTGTATGAAAGGTCATCAAATGGGAAAATCAGTAATCCATAGAAATCCACAGTCATTTCCTGTAAAAAAAAAAAAAAAAAAAAAGCCCAAATCGTGGATGAATTGCTTTTCTGCCAGTCGAGCAATTATTTTCTCATTCGACAAATAAAAATCAAGATAGGCCTATCAATTTACAATAACGTTTTGATAAATAAGCAAGAAGAACAATAAGGCTAATAGAAAATTAAAATAAAATTAGTTGTTTGAAAGCTAAAGATGATAAAAGTTTCAATAAAAAGTTGTTAAAAAAACAATTTCTTTTTTTTATTTTTATTTAGCCTATCTGTCTTATTTTTTTCCTATTTCAAATATTTGAAAAAGAATCGTGTATTAATGCGTTCCCTTAGGCTATTTTATTTTTCTCTCTCTCACGTAAACAGAATTACTGATTCAATTCTTACTTTCTTAATTAATTTAAACACCTCTGTGGTAGCATTTTACGTGAGCATTAGAATAATTGGTTCTCTGTCTAACAAAGTTTAACCAACTAAATTACATTTAAATTAATTTCAAGTTTTGCTCTTCAAAAATAAAGAGGTCTAAAAGCCATGACATAAACCTACTTATAGATGTTATAAGGAAACATCCACGTGTGAAATGAGATCGATTATGATCAAACATTCTTCTCTCAGTTCTGTTGTGAAAGTATCCAAACACAGCAGGTCACTCACAGTCTTGTCGCTGTGTTGCTGCTGCTGCTGCAGCTGCTTCATCAGAATGGACCTCTTCTTGTCTTTGCAGCGCTTGTTCTGGAACCAGACGCGGATCACCCGGGGGCTCAGGCCGGTCATCTCCACAAGCTGCTCCTTCATGAGAGCGTCAGGCCGGGGGTTGGCGTTGTAACATGTCCGCAGCGTGTGGAGCTGCTTCTCGTTCAGCACTGTCCGGATCCGGGTCGTCTTCTCAGACTGCTTGTGCACATGGTTCCTGTGATGAGGAGGATGTCGGACCGAAACCGGCTCTGAGGAGAAGGAAATGTGTTCAATGACACACAACATTATTCCTAAATAGATTCATAGATAGTCTGTGCCTATTAAAGCAGCATGTTGCCAATGGGTCTACATCTATCAGAATTGGCAGAAAGGGAAAATAGGCTACTAAGAATACTATAGACTTCATGATTAGACTTGATCTCTTGTCAAAGAAACAGATTTAGTTTAAAACCTTCAAGACAAAATTTGCATGTTGGCCTGTTATACAATAAAACAGTAAATTAAAAAACATGAGACTCCAATTTTATTAACGGAAATCAATTTTAGGGTAGACCTAAGCAGAAAAATATCAAGGCCTATTACTCAGCTGACTTTTTCTGTTTATTTATTTTTTGCCTGAAACAAAAACATTGCAAAAAAAAAAAAAAAAAAGGTCTTTCAATAATGATAATGAGCTCTAATTAAATATTAAGAAGAAGAAATGATAATACGAATATGCACTATTTTAGGTTGACGTTTTTAAACATTTGATATGCTAATAGAGGCATTTTCAGCCTACCAGAGATGTGCAGCGGTCTGCTGTGGATGCTCCCGGGGCTCAGCGGGCTCCCTGCAGAGGCCCGCTCCAACAAGCCGTGATCCGCTCGACACAGCAGCTCGTCGTCGTGCAGGGAGAACTCGTCCCCCGGCAGGAGGTGTCGACTGCAAACCGAGCACCGAAAACACTCCATGTGATAAACACTGTCCCGAGCTCTCATCACCAGGTCGCTGCTGCAGAAGCCCATGTTACACTTTGCACATTTGATGCCAAATAGCCTGAAGGATGGAGACGGTATGTTGGTCTCATAGGCTACTTACAAATTCTTTTTAAAAAAATCAATTAAAACTAAGTTTGTCTCTTTGTTGCAATCCAAACAAACACAACAAAAGCTGCGATGATTGTGAAATAATGGTCACAATGGAAAAGATAGAATGGAATATGAAATAAATAAAACTGAATTCACCCAAAAAGTAGCCTAGGCTCATTCTGATTCAGTTCCTGACACTTTTGCACCATTTCATTTTCATTCACATTGCCCCTAAAAGTGGGAATATTATTTATCCTCTTCTAAATAACCCCCCTTTTTTTTTTAATCCACAACGTTCGTTCCACATTTACAGCACATGGCCTCTGAAATAGAAATGTATTAAGAAAGAACTCCAACCTTGCATAATCTCTTTTACAGTAAGTTTTCCCGTCCCGGACGTAGCATGTGCAGGTCTCGTCTAGGTACTGGCTGCACTCTGCACACTTGAGGCAGGCTGCATGCCACTCCAGGTCCGGGGAAACTCTCAGGATGTACTGGTCGTGTATCTGACTTCCACAGCCCACACACATCGCGATTCCCGACTTCTCTGTATGCGTGTGAAGGGGGGGGGGGGATGTATTAATGCAACAGTGAAAGCGCGCTCTTTTAATCCCCATGACATCCCTGTTAAAGCCCTTTCACCCCTTCACCTTAAGGAGAGAAAATGTTAGATCACAACAAACATGCAGATCTCTCCAAAAAAAAAGAACTATTATGAGGCCACGGGAGCTAAAAAATATTACAATACCTATAGAGCAGGGGTCAATTTGAAACGCACGTTATGATAAAAGTTACCATATAGGTTTTATAAGTTTATATAAGGATTTACAAAAATATTACAGAAAGTCTTCGTCGGTACAGATAGTTTTCTTTTTGCAGTTTTCAAAATTAGTCGAAATGTATCTGCAACAAATCGTCAAATTCAAACTATGCCGTGCAGAATATAAACCTGAGATTGCAAAGTGAGAATAAACCACCAGAGTTTCCCTAAATGATGGGATGTAGAAATAACTTACTTTTGGAATGATCCCCCATATCATCCAAGAAAGACGTATTGAGCAGAATATCCACCATACAGGAGAATGAGCGCAGTACAAAGTGATAGACGGAGGAGAGGAGCGGCAGAGGAGACCGTCCCGTCCCAGACTGGGTGATAAACTTCCTCCACCGAGAGGTGGAGAGAAAACAAAGATCCTCTCGACCAGTGACGTCTGCAAACCGGGACCTCTGTGGGTCCATTAAGAGAGGGTGCCATGCAAATCTCCTCCTGGACCCCTGCTCTTTCTTTTTTTTTCTTCTTTTTGCTCCCTGGATCAGCTTAGGGAGTTTTTTTTATTTTATTTTTTTTAATCTTTTTTGTGTGCTTTCCGCCTGTCTCTGTCATAAGTTAAAGCAAATGATGACTGACAATACAATTGAAAGGACACATTGTGAGGTATTCAGTTTTATTCAGTTGAAATGTTTTTGTTTTTTTTGTATTGCTGTCACTTGATATTTGGGTTCTCATGTGTGTTTTTTCGTGGTAAACTTATCAATTTCAATATTTGTGTTTTAAAGTTTTGAGGTGAGATTCAGACTATTGATGGGTTCGTTACAGCACACTGGTTCTGGATTTATTTTAATAAACAGGACAATTGTGTGAATACTTTCACATCATGTTCTTTTATTTTGTTACTTTTAAAAATGATGAAAATGATATGCTTTCAACGTTTTTACGATTATTATTATTTTTTATATAATTATATATATATATATATATATATATTTTATATTATAAAATTATATAATATTTTTTATTACTGATTTATTTATGATTTGTTGGCTTGATTGTTTATCAATGGTAAAAAAAAAAAAAAAAATGTAAATCTCCTTTTTTTGTTGTTGTTGCATGTATGTATGTATGTGTCTGCAATAGTTCAGCAGTGGTCTCACCCTACTGGAGAGGGCCCTCTACTGGAGGAATATTCTTTTGGACAACAGAGAGCTCATCCCACTGCAATATTTAGAAGTAGTATAGATATCAATTTGTTCGTTGTGTATGGATATTTCATGAATCCAAATGGCTATTTTAATGTATTCGTTACGAGCATCTGAATAAATAAATGCATTGATATAAGGCTACTGTTAATTAAAATTATTTTATGAATAACTTTAAATTTCCTTTGCATGAAACAACCAATTGTGGGCAATCATGTAAAAGGAAAGAGGGCCCATGGGCACAAATGATTAATTTAGAGAATCACACAATTTTAAAGTATTATGTGACTTTATGAGTTTATAAGCTTTTTTTTCAGGGTGGTATTAAATCAAACATTTACATTGTTTGAATTGATTAATCAGAGAATAACAGGCATATTCATACTTTGTGGTCTCATATAACGTATGAAATTCAAATTATTGCTCAGGATTATGCAGTAAACAATCCCCTGAAACACAAACACACTCATCCTGATATAATAATGTATCAAGTCAGATATTTACCTTATTATTATCTACGTTTTTTGAACAAGTGTTAAGTGTTTTAATATTTTCTTGCAAAAAAACCCCCAAAAATAATGCTTTGTTCTCGTGAAAGACATTTAAATGCCAGTGAGAGCATTATCTTACTTTATACTATCTTGAAGGGAGGGGGCGATATCACCGGAAGTTTTCGTTGTGAAACGGCCAAATCTCGCGAGAATTTGTCACAAACGTCAGAGGACCTTTGGCACAGTTTTGTCTCTGCAGCAGTGAGAGGCAGCAAGCAAGCGAGGTCCAAGATGAACAGAGCTTTGAACAAGACGAGCCTGAAACAACTGGTAAGACTGTTGACAGTTGTAACGTAGAAGCATATGCAGGCTTTGTATTGAAGTTTTACGGCAGACAGTGAAAACGTAACACGTAGTCAGCGTAACTTGTTGTCTTGTAGCAGCTGTTAGCCTGCGAGCTAATTTAGTCATGTCTTAAACAAGTCGTGGTCATCTGGAAAGCCATGTTTCTAAATGCTGAATTTATTGTGACAGGTTAGTTGTCCTGTTCTAACAGATAATATAGATGCATAGAAGATAAAGCAGCAAAACGTGTTTATTTTTTGCAAGGTGGTCCTATCTGTTGTTAGCACAGGTAGCTCAATGGTTATGAAACTTTGAAAAACAGCTGTTACGAAACTGAACCTTTGTCATTGACTGCAGGTGTTACCTAAAGCTTTATGTTAATGTAGATGTTTAGACATACAGCAATGGGTGATAACATATACATAACATACCATACTGTATTTTTTGATTTAAAGTGTCTTTTGACTTCATGTGAATGACCTTTATTAACCTTTATAGTGTCCAGAGGGAGCTGGTTCCAATACTTTCACAGATTGTTTACTATGCAAAAGTGAACCATTAGTTTCCCCAAATCTTTATTCACAAATAGTTATTCAACTATTAAAGATAAAGATAAACTTTATTGATCCCAATTTTTGTGTTACAGCAGCTCTAGAAAACAGGAGACAGGAATATAATTATTAAAAATAACAAGAAGTTAAAAATCAAACATATTTACATCCGTTAAATAAAGGGTGAAAAAATACAATAATAGAATAATACAATGTATTTACACTTCCACTTGTGGAAAGAGTTTTTTATTTTATTTTATTAAATTTTTTTAGATTTATTTTTTGGGCTTTTTGTGCCTTTAATGGAGAGGTAGGACAGTGGATAGAGTCAGAAATCAGGGAGAGAGAGAGAGGGGAATGACATGCAGGAAAGAAGCCACAGGTGGGATGTGAACCTCCGCCCACTTCAGACGACAGCCTCCATACATGGGGCGCGCGCACTAACCACTGCACCACCAGCGCCCCAGGAAGAGTTATTGTTATTAAAATGAAACACACACACACAGTGTGTAGCAGTATTGATATGAGTGGTGATGCTGTTAAAGAGTCCGATCAAACAGTCTGACTGCAGATGGGATGAACGACCTGCGGTAGCGCTCCGTCTTGCAGGGTGGGTGTCTCAGTCTGCTGCTGAAGGAGCTGCTCAGGGGCCCCCCACAGTGTCATGCAGGGGGTGAGAGGGGTTGTCCATGATGGATGTCAGCTTCACTAACATCCTCCTCTCACCCACCTCCTCTACAGAGTCCAGAGGACAGTCCAGGACAGAACTGGCCCTCCTGACCAGTCTGTTCAGTCTCTCTCTGTGCTCCCTCCTCCCCAGCAGACCACTGCGTAGAAAAGTGCAAATGAATTCCTGCGGTAATAGCAGCAATAACAGCTAATAAATGTAGTAATTATTTAGTATTCTTAATCTTTCACTGCTCCTAAATGTTTTAGGGAAATTTTGGAAAATGTGTTTTCAGTAGTAAATAGTGCCGGGCTTTTGTCTTCTCCATTTTAATTTATTGAACGTCCTTGGTTGCTATGTAGTGTCTATAATATATCTGAAATACGACAGGCTGTTTGTAAAGTAGCACATCCAGGTCTTTCGATTAACAGCGAGCACAGTTCATCAAATGTTAAGATGTTGACCTTTTTCTCCAACAGACTGGTCTCCTTCAGAGGTTTCAGAGCACCTTGGTGGTTGCAGAGCACAACAATGGAAAGCTAACTCCTATCACTCTCAATGCCATTACTGCTGCCAATAAGCTGGGAGGAGAGGTGACTTGTCTGGTTGCTGGAACGGACTGTGCAAAGGTAGGTAAACCTTTAAATACCAGACAGCTTAAAGGAAAAACAAATGTACTGTATGACGAATATGGATAAGTGTTTTTTTTTTTTATATTAACAAACAGAAATAACAGATATATCAACAAAAAAATCAGGTTATTAAAAAGCTTTATGTCTCCGCAGGTTGTGGAACAAATCAGCAAAGTCCACGGTGTGAAGAAAGTTCTGGTTGCCCAACATGACTCTTATAAAGGTTACCTACCAGGTATGTGACAAGAAGAACGCCTATTATTTATTTAATCTTCAGCCACGAACCAAATACATGACTGGACACAGTATTTTTCAGAATATCACCTACCTTTTAAAAGAAAGTGCAAGGTCCCACATGATCACATTTGAATATTATGCTTGACTTACATGTATCAGTTTGTCGGAGTTGCTGAGGGAGTGTTGAATGTTTTGTGTTTTATCTGCTCATATGTGTGTCAGCTATGTGATTCTTCCATATTTATCTGGAATTCTGGATTGTTTTTTACCTGGAAAATGGATCCACAAGACTTAAATGATCAATTCAGGTGTTTCCCAATAATAGAGTACGCTAGCATTTTTGTCCTTTTACCAATCACATCCCTAATGTATGTAACCTTGCTGTAACTGGCACAGCTGCAGTCAGTGGGCACTCCTAGACCAACCTGATTGTGTCCCTGATTGTGCTTCTTCGTCTCTTCAGAGGAGTTGACTCCACTTATCCTGGCAACACAGAAGCAATTCAATTACACCCACATCTGTGCTGGAGCATCTGCTTTTGGAAAGGTTAGTATTAGACAAAAAAAAACAGTTCTTGTGTTGTTTACACCTATAGATTTGGAAATTATAATCCACTTGTCTTTTGAAGATTAGTCTCTTTTGGCTATTCAGCTTTAGCACATCTTTCTCCTTAATTGTTTTTGTATGTTCAGTCCATCATTTATTATTTACTCACCATCTTCCTCTGCAGAATCTGCTTCCAAGAGTGGCCGCTAAGTTGGATGTCGCTCCGGTTTCAGATATTATCGAGATCAAGTCTCCAGATACCTTTGTCAGAACCATATATGCTGGTAAGATCTTATAATTTGGTCATAAAAAAAAAGTATTTTTTTTGTACTTTTCATTCATTATTAAATCATACAGTATTGGTGTGTTTCAGGAGAAGTGTTAGCCGGGTTATGAGCAGCCTTAGTACGGCAAAGATGCACCTCAAAAGACAACTCAATATTTTCAGTTGGATTTGGTTTGACATTTTGAATTGATGATATCTTTGTGTTTTGTTCTGTTTTATTAATTTATGTTGATAATAACACCTTTCATTTTAGGAAATGCTCTCAGCACGGTGAAATGTAACGAGCCCATCAAAGTTTTCACTGTGAGAGGGACGTCATTTGAGGCAGCTTCAACAGAGGGAGGAGATGCTTCATCAGAAGAAGGTTCAGTGGCTTATAGATTCATTCAGAGGGCTCTGACTCAGTACACACTAACCTACACTATGATGCTAAAATATACAATATGTAAATCATATATTGTGATTTTATGGACTAAAGTATTCTTTTAGCTTTTTTTTTAAGTTGTGGATTACCCACTTTGATGATTGTTTATCTGTAAATGTTATTTGTTGTCATTAGAAATTGATTTTTGGAAACCATTTCCTCTTTTAATTTACCGTCTGCAGTTGCTGCTTCTGCTGCCACTGGATTGTCTGAGTGGCTCGGACAAAGTCTAACAAAGAGCGACCGTCCAGAGCTGACCGGCGCTAAGGTTGTGGTGTCAGGAGGTGGGAGATCATTTTTGTGTTTTTTAAAGGATAAATTACTAAAGCATTTAGTTTTTTTGAACAAAGTCTCTTTCAGTGTTGTTTTTAAAGCATGTCTGAACTAGAGGTTGGATTCATTATTTTATCATTGGAAGTGTTAGAATACATCTTTAATATCATCCGGTTTAGTTGGTAAGGGGTTTTTAGAGGACTTAGCTGTGTTTGTGCTTTAACACGATGGTATATTCTTTTCTTAGGAAGGGGCTTGAAGAGTGGAGATAACTTCAAGCTGCTTTATGACCTTGCAGACAAAATGAACGCAGCAGGTTGGATTGGATAATCATTTGGGCTTTACATTACCGGAGCACTTTAATTTTTAAAAAGGCTGAGTTCAAAATGCAATTTCTTCTCTTTCAGTTGGTGCATCCAGAGCTGCGGTGGATGCTGGGTATGTCCCGAATGACATGCAGGTTGGACAAACAGGAAAAATTGTTGCTCCAGTAAGTTATTCCTCAACCAAAGTGATCACTGGGAATTATTTCAACTTGTAAAACAGATCAAGAAAATAATCAATGGATCATTCTTAGATTGCATAATGTAAACACGTACATTCAGAAACATATTTAAAGTGAGGTTAAATGTTCCCTGCCTTTTAACATGAGTGAACAAATCTGTTGTTTTTGATGAATGCCTGTTTCCTGTAACACAGCATGCCTATGATCAGAGTGGCTGCTCTAGCTTTTTAAAAAGGTTAACTTCCCATTATGCCTTTCCGCCTGGTTGACCCAGCTGTGATTAGCCACACATTAGGCTCTGCAAAAATGGACTGGGTTGCACATTAAGGGCCCTAAATGATTTAGCGGATCCATTAAAGCAGAGTGCAGTGGATGTCTGGTTAGAGCCGCAGGCCAGGCCAGACTGTCAAAAATTAGATTTTCGAAATATTTGACAAGCTTGTTGAATTTGGTTGAGTATAGTTTATACAGTGAAATAAAAGCTTCACATTTTATCTACATGTATCAAGGGCTGTCAATCTGTCAGTATCATTTTTTTTTGTTGCCTAATCTATATACAAATAATCAAAAAATGTGTGAAGATGCTACACAGTCGTTTACCAAATGTAAAGGCCACAAATGAGTTGCTTTCAGAATCTTTTGGGAATAGAAAAAGATTTGTGTTCTTTTCACTGTTTTGTTTTGTTAAGTGTCCTTGAGTATTCTAAAAAGAGCTATATACATTTTAATGTATTATTACTATTATTAAACTGGTCATTTTTAGATCTGCAGATTATTTTTTTATAGTCGGTTTAGTGTAAAAGCTGCCTTATGTATTTTCTTCTATGTTGAGAAACTATTGTGTTTTACAAATTGATGTTCTGCACTCTGAGACTTCAGCTGAAACATTTAATCAGCACTGAAAAAGTCAAACTGCAGTGCATTAAGTTGAGAGGCAGCGTTGGTTTTTCCAACAGGAGTTTGAGGCCACTGACCCCTTGCACCCTTTCCCCAGCACCCTCTGAAAGTTTACACAGCCATGGTCATTATACCATGAGTCAATTCTGCTGTACAGAAGTCCAGTGGCTGTACGGTATCTTTTCCAAAAAGGCCTGAGATTACACGTGATGTCTGCAAGCAACTAACACTTTCCATGTTGTCTTCTCTGTCCACAGGAGTTGTACATTGCTGTCGGGATCTCAGGCGCTATTCAACACCTGGCAGGGATGAAGGACAGCAAGGTGCAAACACTTTCACTACGTATATTAAACAAAAGAAAATGTCTGAGTGGGTTTGTGGACTCGATGGAATGTGCTGTATCTCTTTTGAGTTTGTTCACAGACATTTGGCAAAATAAAAGAAACAAATAGTTGTTGCTTTGCTTCAAAGTAATAAGTAACGCATGAAATGAAATTTGCAGTTTTAATGCCACTGTGTGCATAAACACCACTCTCATCTCACACACCATGAGTACACGGTATTCACACACAGAATTCTGTTTGCAAGGATTTTGGATATGTGTGTTTTGTTAACTTCCTAAAAAAGTGCCAGTCTAGAGTTAATAGTAATTTAAAAGGTAATTGTCGTTGTTTTAAAATATTGCTCTGTTTTTACCCAGACTATTGTTGCTATCAACAAGGACCCAGAAGCTCCAATCTTCCAGGTGGCTGACTATGGCTTAGTGGCAGATCTTTTCAAGGTAAACTTCTGGGATTGTAATTGCTACACTAGTGTGAAAGGATCTTATATCAGAAAACAGTGAGGCTAAAACAGCAGGCGTGTCTGTTTTCCTAGACACCATCGTATCTTGACAGAGCTTAGATTCCAGACTGACTGTCAGAAAAACATTTGTTCTCTGATTGTTACATTTTTCTATGATGCCTTATTCAAACTAATGGGAATGAGCAACTGTTAAATTATTAAGGTCTTTAAATTAATCAGGTGTGTGTGTGTGTGGGGGGGGGGGGCTGAACACAAAAAAGGAACGCATCAGCATCTGAACCGATAAAGAAGTGATCAATATCACTTAAAGGTGGCTTCACTTTTCTGTTGAGCGTCATCTTGCCAGGCCTTTTACACACCTAGTTACTTTCTTGTATCGAGCTGGTAGCCAGGGATAGTGAGCCAAGAGTGTTGGCACATCCAACGGAGGACTCCAGTGCTGCTTGTGAAAGGCTAGTAGGTTGTATTTTCTCGTGTGTCCTGTTGGTTGTCCTCTCAGAGGGCTCTTATCTTAGCTTAAACATTATAGCAGGGAGTCTTAGCTTAGGAACAGGAACTTTTATCTTGTGGTGTTTTCTCGTTTATACATAGAAAGAGAGGGAAATCAGTCGGCTTAAACATAAAATCTAGACATTATATAGTCATTAAAGCTATGTTGAATAAATTGTAAGCCGTACTTTAAAAGTACATAGCCTAAAAAATATTTAAAAACCCATGTCCACTTACACAGTAGCCTTTTTTAAATGCTGATGGTTAAATCAGAAGACACCTGTGGAGTAAACCACATTTAGAGGAACTCACCATACACGTCTCACTTTGCGCTAAAAAAAAATCCAAGATTAACTGAGATGTCTGCATTTAAACAATCAAGACTCCCCTCTGTGTTCTTTTTGTTGTGTGTGTGCATCGTTATATTTATTTTTTTATGTTTATTTACAGCAATAATCAATCAAATTCATCATTTAAGTACTTAATCTAAATATCAATATAGGGGCTCTTTTAACGGCTCAGATGATTTGTGATGAACTTTTATTTTAACAGGGATCTAGTCTTAACTTAAAAGGGAAATCTTATAAAAGGTTTATGATTCTGAGGATTTTCTTCAAATGTCGTCACTACGAGCAACTCTTTGATGACAGCGCCAGGTGTCTTGACAAACTCTGTTCAAGTGGTTAGTAATCTAGCCAGTGGCAGCAGAGTTGTGACCTGCTGGGTGAGATCACCTTACATGTCTTCAGTGCTCAGGTGGCTGATTAAAATGGATGGGCTTTCTGTATTTTCCTCAAATGGACAGTTGATACCTTGGACCAACCTGGCCAGTGAATGATCATTCTGTTCTGAAGTTCTCGGACTAATGAGGAGGAGGGGCCAATACATTAATTTTGTTATCATATTCACCACATGACACTCTTATATTTGGCCTCTTTGAAACTACATCGCCAGCATTTTGAAAATGTTAGATTTTGTGACTGCAAATGTCGTCGTTTTTTTTTTTACATTTAACTTTCTGCTCTCTCTTCTTTAGGCCGTTCCTGAGATGACTGAGAAACTGAACAAGTGAGGAGAAAAAAGTACCACCATACTTCAGGACGTAATCCAACAGAGAGAAGAATCAGAGATCGCCCATAGGATACCACAGCAAATGCCTTAACACCTTTCTAAAGCTGTGGACTTTCATGTACCTTGTTTTCATGCAGTAATAATTGTTAAAATCTTCAGTTTGACTGGAAAATTTCTCAAATTAGATATACATACATGCCACAAGGTATTTTCTGCCTGCAGTAGCACAGGTTGTAAACTATTTTTCTTGTGCAGTAAAGGACATCTTTGGTAATGCTTGGCTTGTCTCTTAACCTCTAACTGTGAGTTGTAGATCCTATTTATCTAGAGGGTTTGTACTTGTTGAAATGCTCTTGGATAATAGTGTATTAAATTGACAACTCATAACTTATCTTTTTCTATTTTTTTTTATTGGATCCATTTTGCAATACGTTCTTCCCATGATCAAGATAGAAAAAGCCTGCTGACAGTACAATAGTTTTTTTTTTTTTTTAAAGAGGAAGGTTCATGCTTAAATTTTCTTTGACATTTTCTTGTCCCTCGGTATTTGACGGCTGCGATGTGATGGATCAAACCCATCCTGAATTGTTTACACAGCATCCAAACATTAAAATAAACAGGTAACATTTTAGACCTGAATGATATCAAAACTACCGTGTGCAGGTAGCTTCCAATTAAATAGACGTGAGAAGGACATGCTGTATTTGCAAAAACCTCATTAAGCACTGATTTACGTCATTGCACCAAGATAAAAACTCTGAATTACTTGAATCATCCACCAGTGACAAGTTTGAAGGTTTCCATTCATAGAATTTTCAATAAAAATGTTAACATTGCTAAATATAGAAAGACAAAGATAGAAAGAACATGTGATCCAACGTACCCTGCTGCTGTCCAGTCGAAGAGGACTGTTCTTTGTGTGTTTGGAGACACTACACTGACCTCTACAGCAGCAGATATACATGTACTTAGATCTGCAAGTCATACACCGTTCCTTGCCCTTCAGTAATATCATCTGATCAGTCCAGCATCTCTTGCTAGAAATCAATCCACAACGTAACCAAAAGCCAGATTGTTTCTGCAAAGACCTTTAGTCTGAAAACGACAGGCCTGAGCCCTTTTTGCTGGTTTCTATTGGTAAAATTTTTCATAAAACACAAAAGTATTTTTGTGAAAGTTGATTCCTGATAAGTGATGCCTGATAAGTCTGCCTCCTCCAGTTTTCCATCTCCTTTTATTTTTGTGCTGCTATGAAAGGTTCATCCCCTCCGTCCCGTCAGTACAAAGAGGACATGCTGTTTATGTGCCTGGGACTACAACCAACACCAGAGTTTATTAGAGCGTCAATTTTTTGTGGTTGATCTTAAGAGAGTCCAGTGTAGTTCCCCGTTTTGGGCCGAGTCTTATGTCTCTGACATGCGGCTGACTGGAGCGTCCACCGGCTCCATCATTCTGTACTTCTCCTGCAGAAGAGGCTCGTTGCTCTGCAGATGAATCAGAGGCTTGGAGTGCAGCCCGACTCTGCTCTCCTGGTTCCTCTTGTTGTAGAGGTTGAGCCTGTGCTCCAGCTCAGGGCTAGTCTTGGTGGAACCTGCTGGGCTCGGCGGTTTCAGGTTAACCGGGTCCAGTCCCTTCTGCGTCAGACAGGAGTCCTCGGACAAAGAGGAGAGCAGCTCCTGCACCACGGCGCTGGGACTCCCTCGTGGCTGAGTCCCCAGGGCTAGAGGGCTGCTGTAAGGTGGAGGATAGCAGCGTTGGTCGCTGTAATCCGTGGAGGTGGAGGCCTCCCGCACCGTGGAGCTGCAGTCCGAGGTGGAGCCCAGCGTGTGGCTGCTGATGCTGTGCTGCCTGCCGCTGAAGCTTGTGCGGGACACTGTGGTGGTGGAGGCTTCACTGACTGAGCTGCCGGTCCGCTGCAGACGGCCGGATATCACTGCATCGGCACTCACCAAAGAAGGGGGGAGCTGGCTGGGGTTGTTCGGCAGGTGCACATCTATGGCTGCTGTGGTGATGACGCGTGCTGGGTCTGGGATCCCCATATCTACAAGACCAAGGACACATAAAGCACCGGGTCTGTAAACACTGTGGTGCTACTTATGTGTACAAAAAAACAGTAAATACTTGTTGCTCACCACTGCTAGGTTCACTGTAGTACTGGCTGATGTAGTTGTTCATGTCATCTTGACCATGATGATCTGTAGAGAAAGAAAAGGCCGCTCAATAGTTTTTTATGTATGACACGATAAAAGTGAAACCACTATGAATTCTCATTGTTTCCTCACAAACCTAGTTATAATTATAGTAGTGAATGAAAATTGGCTACTTTTAGTTACAACATTTTTTTGTCAATACTTAGACTTGAGTATCTTCCAATAGAGTAGTAACCCCTCAATACCACCAGAGCAGGGCAGGTTTATTTATAAAGCACCTTTCAGACAATTCAAAGTGCTTCACAGGCACAAAAAGGATTTCAAACATTTCACAAGATAATAATAAAACAAATCTAGAAGGCAATAAAAGTTGAGGTCAAAACAGTAGATAAAAATATGATTTAGATACAAATACATTTAATAAATAGTAATTGATTAAAAGAACACAGTAAACAGTTATTGCTAAAAAAAAAAAAAACTGTTTCTACTAAAAAAATCTGTAAGTAAAACAAAAGCAAAGTGAAGCAGGTCAAATGTCTCTAATAACAGACATGGTGGTTTGCTGAAATGCCACATTCAACAGAAGTGTTTTGAGCTCTGATTTAAATGCTTCACCTGTTCTAGCACACTTCAGATACTCTGGCAGTTTGTTCCAGAGAGGCGGGGGGGGGTTGGGGGTGGGGGGCATGAAAACCAAAAGCTGCCTCAGCCTGCTTTGTTCTTATTCTGGGCACACTGAGGAGGCCTGCCCCAGATGACCATGAGGGGTCCGGGTGCCTCATACGGTGTGATTAGGTCAGAGAGGTGTTCAGGGGCCGAGACAGTTAAGTGATTTAAAAACAAGTCACAGGATTTTAAAATCTGCCCTTGGGACACAGGGGGAGCCAGTGCAGCGTTTTAGGAACTGGCGTGATGTGCTCCATCTTCCTGGTGTTAGTGAGCACTCTGGCGGCAGCATTTTGGACTTTCTGTCTCGTAGATTTTTTTTGCTGATAGCTGTGAGGACGCTGTTACAATAATCCAGCCTACTAAAAATACCTATAACATACTGGTTAAACAACTTATCACTCAAATGGTGTGGTTCAATCTACAGATTGTGTAAGAACTATCTCAATGAGAAACCTAAATCAGTCCAACTGTTTATTTTAACAACCAAGGTACCGCAGGACTGTCAGGCTTATATTCATTTATGTTTGTGCTTCACAAATGTATTTTACAAGAGTCCTAAGAGGAGCTGCTCAAGGTTCAGCCCTATCTCTGAGGGGGACCGGCTCCGGATGATCAATATGACATGAAGAGCAGCCCCAGTTAAAAGGATGCCTGACAAGAAACACTGTAGTTTAAATGCATGGCAGCTTCCACTGTGATTTATAGCTTTGATAAAGAAAAAAGCCCCTATGTTTTTTTAAGCCCTGACATCACCTGCACTGAAAGTGCTTTGTTGCTTTGAGCTGGGTAAGTTATGACCTGTCACTGTGTGAGAGGTTTAACATCCATCTAGGTGTGGCAACAGAATTTTTATGTGGATTGTGAGACGTATATTTTTGAAAAGAGGAGGCTACCTATGTGTACGTGTGAGATGTGTGTGTCCAGTTTAAACACACTGCCCTGGCCTCTAGCATGGAGCTTCAGGTTGTTCACTGTCTGCGTTAAGTGTTAAGAGTTTAAAGTGATACGGTGACCAAATACCTAAACGCGTCTGCATGTGTTACACGTTTTTTTGAGGCACCATTGCGTTCATTCTGAGGATTTCTGATTTGTACTGCCTGACAAGCACCCAAAATTGTAATCTTAAACCTGCTTATATAATCCAGAGTCACCAACATTGTGGTCATTTCAAGTCTAGAAAGGCTCATGTCTCTCAGGACATTTTAGCACGTAACCATCCATATCCACAGCTTTGACGCACAGAGGTCTTGGATCACCTGCCATACAAAAAGAAGCTTGGTGTTCCAGATGATTTACCTGCAGGCCCCCTGGGCTCTCTGGCTTTATTCGACCCGTGAGGCTCAGAGGTCCCCGGGGCCAGTCCGTCCACCTCCTGGAAACTGCTGCTCTGTTTACCCCACATATGGTGGATCTGCATGGCTGCTTCACGTTCTGCTACGAGATCTAGGTCCTGCTGGGCCAGGTGGGCTCTCAGCTGCCTGATTTCAAACTAAAAAGAGAGAGGGATAAATATGAGACCTGGAGAAAACACTATTTTGTCATTGAAAGTAAAGATCCCAGTTTAAACACACAGCTTGTATCACAGTTCATTTTCACTTCTTCTTCAGTATTGTGTGCTTATAAAGATATAATCAGACAAACAGCAAACACTCTCCACAAGAACTCAGTAGATTCAATTACAGTTACACTGAAGATGTTAATAGTGGTGTTAATGTTATTTGATAATAATAGAAAAATAGCTGTAACAAGATTTTGATATATGGACCAATAGGAGTCAGCAGAGTACTTTGAGGGATTGTAGTCGAGGCTAAATAAATGCACTCATTCCCTTCATTTAAAAACACAAATCGAACATAGAACATTACTCAATTGTCATGTAATTCATAGTCTGCTTAAAGATAAAACACAGTGCTGACTACTTGATATCCTCAAGACATCTGCAGATATATTATTAAGCCATTATATGAGAGGGATCAATCCTCTTGGCAGGTTTTGAGATTGAATTTGTCTCTTGCACTGCACTTTGCTGCCCTCCTCTGGTTAAATGCTGCAGCTATTAGCTGTGAGACAGTAAGTCCTCAAGAGATGTAAGACAGATAAGAGGACATACTGCTTGTTCCTGGCAGATCTGGGTGAGACGGTCAAGCTGCTCCTCCCTCACTGCTTTGGCCTTCTCATACTGCTGGATCTCAAGCTCCATCTCCACTTTCACTTGCATCACAAAGGCTAAAACAAAAGAGCATATTAGTGTTGGTTCTTCCAACAAACAAAAAAAATATTATTGTGCCAGACAAAATATATATTGCATCATCATTTATTCTCCCCAAAAAAGATCTTTATTTTAAGCACTTTCTATTAAAAACAACCACAGATATGCTGAATTTTTGTTTCAGAAAATGGACGAATTTAAATGGTTTAACTCGTGAATTTTAGGTCTTATTATTGTGTTTGGATGTGTGCAATGCACATACGCTTTTGTACTTAATTACCACAAGGGGGAGCAACTTTATTGAAAAAAAAAAAAAAGGTATTCTTTACATCACATAAAATGCTCTGCATGCACCTCTATGATCAAATAAATGCATGTCTGCAGCTGTTGAATGAGCTTTCCACCACAGGTTTACTTATAACAGATGAAGCCCTTCCTCCCTTTCTGGTTCAAATATCTTTAAAAAGACAACAAATCAAACAAACAACCTCAAGATTAAATGTTGACGATACCACAGAGAGCACACTGCAGTATCTATCTCTGTGACCTGACAGTAAAGGACACAGAGGGTGTAGGCTCCTCCCAGCCTCACCGTCAATGATCCTCTTGACTCTCCAGATGCGCAGTGTGATGATGAGACCGATAGCGTCCCAGGGGCTACTGGGGCCATTGGCCACTGTGGAGGCCACCATGGGGGCCAGAGAAAGGACGATGACAGCTCCATCAAACACCTGAGAAAAGCGCACACACAAGCGCACACACACAAGCGCACACGGTTACTGTTTGTCTGTAGCAGCTTCCACTGTGGTTTGACATTGAAGGAATGACACTGCAGTGAGAGGGGCCCAGAGTAACAGAACTAACGGGACCCATGGGAGCTTACCTCTACTTTGTTCTCTATGTAATCCCATATCCCCAATACGACGATCCTGAACACCGTCTGAGACAGACAGAGGGACAAAGAGCACATTACACACAAGCTTCAGATTAAATATAACAATGACAGTCGAGATCTTTGTGTATTATTTCCCAATTATAAACTTGGGGGTTGCAGTGGTAGATGACATTTGCAGCTACCATTCAGATTACTTTCACACGTCCAAAGCTACTTCATCACTGACGTCATATTCCTACTCATCACAGGTGGTGGGAAAGGATTTCATCCAAACAATTAGAGATACAGCAAGTGGCTGTTTGTGCTGACTCAGCAGGGGCTGTAGAGGGCGAACCACTCTCCCTTTGTCCCTCTGCTGCATCCATCCCCTAGCCCCCATCCTCATTTCGAGTATTCAAGGTTGCACCTGAGCAAAAACAAACCTCCCTGCTGTTTCTTCTGTACCCATGTATCCCCGAGGGCTGGCTTTTATTGATAAGCAACACTCCAGCTACACAAAAGTTAGCAGTGGGGGTGGTCTGGTGTGGGGAACTAAGACAAATGGGGCTTGCTGGAAAGAAAATGGTAATCAATAGAGCACACCTGCAGCCTTGAAATTATTTAAAACTAGCAACACAGAAAGGCTCCATCTGCATTTTAAAGTGTTTGTGCTGCGAATCAATGGAAAAACACTGGAGGGAGTGACTGTGCCAGCTCTAATGGCAGGTTTTTTGTTTATTTGTTTGGTTTTAATCTGAATACTGATGTAGATATTTGTTGTGTGATTCGGTTGTCACTAAGTACACGCTGTAATGGAGCTGTACACAAGTTGCCCTCTCCTCATCAGGTCGGAAACTATAGCGGTGACAGCGGGCATGGGGCGTTTCATGGGGTTGTTAGTATTCTAATGAGGATCTGAGAAAGTACTTCTGTGGCTCCACATCCTGCTAATGGACAAGCCGCTGCCTCAGTTGTAGGTGAGACCGGGGGAATAATGTAGAGACTCACCTCGGTGAAGAACACAGAGAGAATGGCCAGGCTGATCCAGTGGATGATGCTTGCAAACTGGAAAGCGTTATTAACTGTTGGATTTAAAAAGAAAGACCAGATTTTGAAACGTAAGGTTGAAGCATTAGTTGAATTCTTAAGTATGTTTGTAACAGCTGTAATCGTATGCATAAAGTCGACAAGGTGTACGTGGTTAAAATTAGCTTAACATAAATGCAAAGACAAAGGCACGAAGCAACATCGTTAGTAAGAATTCACCACATGCTGCACATGCATATACCCCATTCATCTGTGAGGCTAATTGTGGGCACTCTCAAACAGCGCACGGCTGTCAGCTGAGGCATTTTTCTTCATGCACCACCTCTCCCCCATTCGTCTTTGTTTGCTGTGTTCAGTGATGTGTCTATCAGTCCATTCATCTTCCTCCAGTCCTCCCTACATTCAACCTCCAACCAACTCCGTATTGCCCCATTTTCTCTGTCTGCTAATCCATCTTCATGCATTTGTCTTACTTGTCCTTTGTCTGCCACATCATGTTGGTCAGCTAGTCACTTGGGAATGCTTAAGACTTGACAGCATTTGGATACTTCAGGAGCAACATTTTCTGCCGTGTGTGCTTATAGGGTCGTGTTAGCACTTGGCACCTAGTTAGACCTTCTGCACATGCTCACATGCATTTTGTGCCCTGAATAAAAATGTACACAGTTATCGTATAGCATAGTACAGTACAGTACAGTATAGTATAGTATAGTATAGTATAGTATAGTATAGTATAGTACAGTACAGTACAGTACAGTATAGTACAGTACAGTACAGTATAGTATAGTACAGTACAGTACAGTATAGTATAGTACAGTATAGTACAGTACAGTATAGTACAGTACAGTACAGTACAGTATAGTACAGTCCAGTCCAGTACAGTATAGAATAGTACAGTATAGTACAGTACAGTATAGTATAGTACAGTACAGTACAGTACAGTATAGTACAGTACAGTACAGTACAGTATAGTATAGTACAGTACAGTACAGTATAGTACAGTACAGTATAGTATAGATTAAAACTCTTCTGTGTCACTCTCCCTGAACTTGTGGGACAACATTTAAACAAAATATTTTTTGTTGACACAACCCATGTCCGATTGCACAATCTGAATGTAGTGAATTATATTCCAAATAAATATATTGATTAATATTTATGGTCAACCTGTAAACCATTGACCATTTATATATTTAAAAAAAAGCTATAATTGGCTACGATATTGGCTAGTTTTGTGTAACATAGTCCCCTTTCTGATTTTCGAAGATTGCTTTGAAAGTTTGGACGGGACACTGGATGCATGGTCCTCCATAGAACCATGTCCTCAAATCCATATCCTTATTATTATTAACCAATAAAGAACAATGTATAAAGTAAGGACACTCACACTGCAACAGCTTGGTGTCTATGAGCAGCTCCAGTGTCAACAGCACCACCACCAGAATGACACAGGCCACCAGGACACAGTTAAAGCCTGCCGACAGCAGACAGACTTGCCACAGTGCTGCCCGGCGCCCGCAGCACGGTTTCAGCCAGTTCGACCTGATGGGGGGAGGCAGGGGAGGCAGGGGAGAGGGGGGGAGAGAGAGAGTGGGATAAAAAGGTGGTAAAAACGTTGCTGTTACAAAGAGGATTAATAAGGTTTCTTGAGTTGTTACTCTAATATGATACTGATGCAGAATGTGGATCTGACAGGCAGAGCCAAGGTCAAATCAATAAAGCACAAGAACCATAAAGAAACAGAATTTGTGAGGCAATTCAACCTTTTTACTTTTTTTTATTTAACACAATGAATGTAGACAACCTAATAAATCAGGAATGAAGAAATAAAGAATAAAATCCATGAATAAACCAGATGAACAGTATCTGAAATGTTTAAATGCAAGGGTCTATGACTGAGTAAATGATACTATGTTCCCCATAGTTATGGACATCCAGATATAAATGTAAAACAAAAGTTCAGTGCTTAAAAATTTGAAAATGAAATATGCATATTGTTTATCTACTCAGGAGGCAATTAGACATGTTGACTTCAGTGTGATGACTGGAAATGCTGTTTTTCTCCAATTCTCTTTTTGTGTGCTTCTTGGATTGATAATTATTTAAAGATCTTTGCAGATCAGGTTTCAGCCCTGAAAAGTGCTTCACTGTTCACTCCACCATCTTTCCAGAAGGCCCCATGGGCACATTATAACCTTGACTCTGCTCCCTTTTCTATCAATTAACAATCTTTTAAATATGTTTCAGCAGAGGGCACTATTCTGCACTTGAATTATACACATCCAGAGCAAGCAGGCTGATATAGATTTACAGCCCCCTGTTAATGCAAGGCATAAATACCAGTTCTGCTGTCATTGAGATGATGGATAATGTGGAGTTATACTCATGCATTCATGGTGTCATCTCATATTTGCCCCTTTTCCAATCTCTTCATGAAAGCATTCATTCCTGCATTTTCTGCAACCTTACTCCTGTTGAAGCTCAATGTTAAGTGCACAATGAAGCATTGAATACTTATCAGAGCAGCCACTAGACTATTTGTGCCCACTTCTAGAATCAAATACATGACCTTTGTTGTAATCTCAATTCATGAGATGTGTTTTGGGGGAAATGTGGCCCTGACATTTTTGGCTCATAAGTAGTTTAAAACGACCCCCTTTAAAACGGCCACTTATTATTCCCCCAAACCATGACAAAGGAGTAAGTATAAGTAAGTAAGTGCCAAGACAAATATAGGCAAACAAGTGTATTCACCCTTTGAAATGATAGTACAATCAATTATTTATACATTTAAATACACGTAGGCTATTTAATCTTAAAACAACCGTTCAATACAATAAGGTTCATTTTTGTGAAAAAATTAAACTGAAGTAATTTACTTTAGGATTCACATTTTCTGGTACTTTATGTTACTCCACAACGTCTCAGAGGTAAGTACTGTACTTTTTAGAACAATACACTACAGACTCCCTCTACTAACGATGTTTATCTGCGCCTCTGACACACAGCTGCTCCTCCAGCTCTCTGCCTGGCAGTGTCACGCCGTCCTTCTTCGCTCTACCTGTGGCTGCATGACAGTGGGGTCCTGCCGTAGCAGACAACGCCGTGCTGCTGACACTGCAGAGTCTTTGCAAAGATTTTAAAATTATTTAGACCCTTTTCCGTAATCCTCTCCCTTTTGCATATCCAACTGATCATTTTGACTCTGATGTTTTTGACTTCATCCAGACTTGGTTCATGATGTTAGGAGCGACAGGTGTGGAGCGGTTCATGATAATAGCAGGATAAAACCAGCCCTGTAGGACACGTGATAGGGTCAGCCAGCTGTCATTATTAAAAAAATAATAATGAATGAGCCACTGCTCTGTGGGCTGGTTAATAGCTTTTTTTTTTTTTTTTTTTTAAAGATTAAATTATGTCAGCCCATTTGGTAAAATGCCCGGTATGACAGATTACCAGTCCAGCCCTGTTGGTGACTGTTTACTTGCTCTCCTGTGTGAGCTCTGAATGACTAACTGACTAGTAAGGCGACTGGCTGGCTGACCACACGTCGTAGCTCCCACAGCATGACAAAGGTGCACCGTGCAGGGTGCAGTCGCTCAAAGGCAGAAAGGAATGTTTGCTTTGCTAGGTGATGATACCTATTACATTTTTCAATGACAATCTTTATACTCTAATACTTGCATGTCTGGTTGGTTTTTTTCAGGGTACATTGGGATGTTGGGACACGGGATAAATTTGGATGATCTATAAGACCCTTTCTGATCCCAGAATCTGTGTTTCACATTCTTACTATTGCTTTATATTTCCCATTAGTCTGAGTGTGTCAGAGTCCCTCGTGTGCTTTCTACTTGTCCAGGTACATAATGCCTAAAGATATGATTGTCAGACCTGCCTTAAATCCGTCCCTGCTCCCTCATTCAACTTCCTCCAGTCAGAGATTGTGACTGACTGAGACTCCAGGGGATTTATGGTCAATAAATAATGACAAATCTCTAGGAGGCACACAGAGCTTTTCCTTCCAAGAAACTGCCCTTCAATCCTCACCAGTGCTCAGGTGTACTCTTAGAAAGCAAGACCTGGAAAGAAGGAGTGTGTGTTTGTATATATAGCGGCTATGTTTGGTCACCTGTCCCCCACAGGAGGAAAGCCACAGGCAATGTCTGTCAGAGGACAAGAGGGAAAACAGATTTATTCCCTTCTCCTCTTGGTTGAGCTCAGACTAAAGGAGACAAATACTGAGAGAGACGAAGCACCGGTGCCGTCTGGATCAAAAGGGAATTGGGACTCATCCAGAAACGAACCGGACAGAGAGACAGTCGGGAAGAAAGAGGCGTTAAGGAAGGAGGAAATAGAAAGAAAGAATAGAGAATCATGACAATTGAGTTAAAGGATTACTATTCTTCCATCTGTGAAAACAAAAATCTAAAAAGTTAATTGCTAGGATTGTCGGAATGTGGTAACACTTCTAGAGTCCAAATGGTGTATAAACACTCAGATTAACCCAATGGTTATCTTCAGAAACTAACCATTTTTTTCTGAATTTATTGTTCAGTTTTTAATTAGTCAGAAAATAAAAGCAGCGCTAGTTAAAAAAAGAAAAATCTGGAATGAAACAAAGAATGCTCTAATATTCAGTGTTGACTCATAATAACTGGACAATATTTATACATCAAAAGTGCTATCTGTACATGAACCGTGCAATATCTACACTGTTAATCCATCAGTGTATATTCATATTTGTAAATATGGTTCATATTTTCAATTACCTGCGCTTGAACATAGCTTATTACTTATACTACTTTATTATTGCTATCACTTGGTACTTATGCTTATTATTTTGTTATTACTATTTTCTTTTTATTTTATATTGTGAATTTATATCTGTACTTCTTACTGATTTTTGGTGTTATGAGCAACTGTAGCAAACAAATTCCCCCCCTGGGATTAATAAAGTATTTCTGATTCTGATAAAACATTTTCATATATATCAAAAAAATTATATTTTTGTTATATATGAAAATATTTTGAATGCTAAAAATAGGGGATGTGAATGAAGAATTAGTTATCAAAGAAGTTATTAATTATTATAGTGTAAACTGCCCGATCCACAAGTTGGTGAAATGTTGTCCCTGAAATGTCATTTCAGTTTGTTTACTGACTTTATGGTAACATTGACATTTCAGCAGGCTAACTAGTTATTTTGACCTCCAAGAAATGGGATTATTTACAACTTCCCTAATGATCCTAGTTTCTTGGCCCACTGGACTGCTTCAAAGCAATGTCCCCCATGCACTCACATCTTAGACTACAATTTTTACTATTATCATGTGTAATCTGTAATGTCCAAAACCATGCAATTAACACCTAAAATCAAATGTAAATCATTCAGGATAAACAAAAGAGGAGATCCTAATGAGCGGCATCACTTTGAAGCCGAACCTCCGCTGTGGCACAGCTACACTTCCTCTCCAACCTTCACCAAGGTCGGCACGGAGGCTGGAGCTCGGCCACGCTGTGTCAGTGTCTCTCCCAGAGGCTAACCAGTGCACTCGGCTCTCTGCAGCCTCCCTCAGAACCAGCCAGTGCCAACAGATTAGGAGCTCAACACCTGGGGTGATGAAGAGGTGGAGGAGGGTAATGGTGTCATTAGCAGAGACTTTCCCCTGTGCAGATTTGTCCACAAGGAACAATGTCAAACCCCATCTGCAGGTGGAGCAGAGCCAAGAAAAAGCAACATTTACCTAATGATACACCTGACATGGCTTCACTGGGCATTTGTGGACCATTCGTTAAAAGATGGAAGAGTGGCTGCGGTTGCCTTAAAGACTGAAAAGCATGATTTAACTCATACTGTGTGGAATCATAATTCATTCAGACCTCTCCCAACAGCCGGAAAGAAAAGGTATTAATTTAATAAACCTGTAAAGAAAAACCCTGTCTGGAAGTAAATGGCAGTGATGGATTACTCCCAGCTCAGAAACTTAATTTTAAGGAATCACTTTAAACCTTGAACGCTGAGGACCTGAAGTATTTATGAAGGAAGTGAGGCTGCTTCAGTGGTGGAGGAAAAATCACCTCGCTCTCTCTCTGGGTCACGGCAAGAGCAGATCGAATGGGCAATAACTTAAGGGTTGGTCACACACACACACACGCACACAAACAGACTGAGGACATAATGTGGGAAGGAAATGAGAGATGTAGGGTGGCTTGCGCTGCAGACAGGTTCATATAGACATCAAGAGGTGCGCAGCTGCTTGTGGTAACACACTGAGGGAAGATCGAAGTGGTCCGACAGCAGCGCACAGCGAGGGGATTAGATCATGAGGCTGATCAATAGCGGCCTGCTCGAGATGGAAGTGATGGCATCCTGTACATGACACCAGCTGGAGCAGAGTGGCCGGAGGAGGAGAGAGCGGACAAAGACATCAGACTGACTGACGGGCAGACAGAGGAAATAGTCTGCCCGCTCTGTTGGGGCCCATTCACACACACGGAGCTTTGGCTCAAGCCCCAGATAGGTAACTCTCCTATCAGAAGGATCATCTCATTCATTATGCTGTCCCCTGTAATTGAGACAGGATAAAACACAATGTGGACTCATTAGGTACAAGTTAAATAGAAAATAAATCAGAGGATGGGTTGTGTTTCTGTGTTAAAGGATGCAGGGAAAGTGCTGCAAAGGGAAAACTTTCTTCAGTAGTGATGAGTCTGAAAAGACTCTATCAGCTTGTTTACAGTATTGATTGTGACACACATACACATACACATACACATACACACTGCAAACATTAACCTCTCCTTCAAATTGTCTGCAAAGGAAAGCCTAAAATAGTGTCACTCTGAATTACTTTCACTGTTGTGCAAGGCCTCTAAATAATAGATGGGAACTCTTGATTGATGTCTTTACCACACATTTACAACAGAGCAACTTTGCTCGGTGAAAAACTCCATTACATTAGGGTACCGACTTGTGGCAGCTGGCACACAATTACATTTGCTTCCTAAATGATTAATCAAGACAAGGCTCAAGACTGAGATCCCTGTGTCTCCCAGCCATTCAAGTATTTATGTTCAGAGGCAAATACCATTTTAGCTAAAAAATATGAATTGTTTTAGGAAGAAAACTTTTTCAGTGTGACACTTTAGAGTTGTTGAGTTGTTCCCAAACTCTTTGACACATGCTCACAAAACAAATGAAGCAATGTGACCACTTGTCTCAGGTTATGGTCTGTTTAAAGAGGTCATATTATGCCCTTTTTGGGGGTTTGTATATTTGTACCTACTAAAGTATGTTCACAATAGCTAAAGTTCTGCCGCTCCATGCACCGGCTCTCTTCTGACTCTCTCTCTAAGGCTCTGAAGTGCCCACGTTCAGAGTCCCCACGTGTGCCAAGTCTGATCTGATTGGTCGGCCTGTCTGCTTTTCCGTAATTGGTCGGTCGCTCAGCACAGTTCTCGGAAATGTTATGCCAATTTTACCATATTGGGAATGCAGCCACTCTGGCTCCGAGGGGAGCATAAACATTAGCACCTTAGCACTACTGTGCTACCGCAGGCTGTGGCATATCGTGGGCGAGCTACAGAAGTTAATGGGCGTGCAACATGAGCTGCTGGGCTTGCCACAACGAGCCAATGGGCTTAGATCAGTGATATCACACTGACAAGACGTCACACTGGCAAAAAAATTTCGAGGGGGGCTAGAACCGAGCGTTACATGCAGCTAATGCTACAGCTAACAGGAGGACGTAGGAGAAGCCGCGTTTCTGCGGGCTTTGAATTTTTGCACTTAGATGAGCCTAAACATGCACAGGACACTTGAAAAACACACTAAAGAGCATATAAAACCAGAAAAAGCATAATATGGGACCTTTAAAATATAAGTTGTGAGTCTTGACGTAAGTGATACATTTTACTCTCAGGCAGAATCAGTTTGAAAGGATTTAATACGGTTAAAATGTTGAGAGTATCAAGAATTTCATACTGGAAGATAAGTCTGAAAAAATATACACTTTAATGTAACAGAAATATATTTTTTTCTTTCTGAAGCCTTTGTAACAACTTAAAATCCCTCATGAGGCGCTGTGGCCTCAAAATGGGATCTCGACTAGCCATTCACCTATCTGAGGCTCGGATTCCTGATGGGTTCTGAGTATCAGCAAATAACAATTAACATTTAGATGCCAGATTCATTCACGAGTTTGAAATCACACAAATAACAATCCATGTCACAACTTTTCAAAAGCTGTTCAATCAATGCAACTGCGTCAAACAAGATGAAAACGCAAATATCTTTTCACAATTATGTCAAGGACAAGAACAAAGTTAATGTTGGTTGTCTTTTATTGTGCTGTGTTATTGCTACCCCATTGAAACTTTTGCTTTCGAGCTAGTTGGGGTAGCAAACAGGAAATACCTCCAAGATGACACTGATGCTTCCTCCGTAAAGGCGGGTTAGCTTTCTTGGCTGCATCCCCTATTTTTAGCATGAATACCTGATCAAGCATTTTGAGTCAGTATTGGTCTTCTGTCCTATATCAGTATTGACTCAATACATCCCTGAGATAAGTAGAAAGTCAGCCCCTCAAGAAAGTTGTGATACTGTGACAAAGCAAATTGAGCCTCTAACATCCTTAAGCCAGACCGCTGTGCCGTTTTAACAAGAGCTCTGTTGTGTTCATCTCTCCTTCATGAGCTACCTGATCTGGCCTCAAACTGCAGTTCCTGTACGGAGAGTCGATCCGGGAAACTCATCATAATAAATCCAAAAGTAAATGTCTTCTTGTTTTTATTTATTGATGTTGAAACTGATAACTTCCAACAAACCAGAGGCTCTGTTACAAATGTGAGTCAGCACTAAGTGTGTGTAGGGTGAGATGGTACTCACCATGTTTTTCTAGTGGGATTATAAGAACACAACACCCTAAATAATGCATTAAAGTGTGAGTGTGTCTTAAAAGTGTGTGAATCTAAAAAATAATGTTTGTTTGGAAAACATTTAAATAGGCAAAGGCAATGCAAAAATTGGTATTTAATGGTAGTTTACTTTAGTGTAATTCAGCTTTTATGCATTTTTATTCGATATCTTGACTAGAAGTGATGTCATAATAGATATTTACGTTCAATGTATAGAACTATAGACTTTGATTGAAAGTTATCTCATGAATCTCTTTGCTGTCGGCAAGAAACAAGTGAGTACAGAGGGAAAGCTTCTGGATTTAAAGTTCGGTCTTCTAAGGCGCAAATGGGAATTCCAGATACTGCTGCAGCAGCACTTTAAAATGACACTACTTGACTTAGGTACCTCCTCTTCATTTCTCTCTTTCCTCCCTGGTAACAAGCCACATGGTTCTTCCAGTTTAAACCTTTAAACCTTTCATACCAATCTTTTGAACCCAGGCGACTGAACAGCAGATGTTGTATCACATCATCCCATTCAGACTGTTAGCAAATCTTTATGCTGAACTTGCTCCTTAACTTCCTTTATACCCAGGAAGAGGCATTCAATTCAGGTATCTACATGTACGTCTTTCTCTAAATATAAAACCTTTGATTCAGCACAGGTGGGGTATCTGCCTACAGATGTTAGAAAATCTAGACAAATGCCAACTTAAATAACTATAAATCCTTCCCTGTGTAACCACCGCTGATTAATCAGTGATATCGCACCAAAAAGAGGCACAGATGTCCTGAGAGTAGAAAACAAGCTAAGCAATAAATATGCTGAATAAAGTGAACTTATCATGGGTAATCAATTTTTCTTTTCAGATTTTTCAAGTCTCATTGCTATTAATCTGTAACAGCCTCACACCCGGGGAATTGGCAAACACTTTTACAGCGAATAAACAAATCAAATGAAGAGGGGTAATCATTTACAGAAGCCAATAAAAAAAAGTTGAGGCTTCAGGATTCCCTCTTTGCTGTCTTTCTATAAAAACACATGCACGCTGTCCAGTATAACCAGACCTTTCCACTGGTTTCCATTTACCTATCTATTACATATCCAGTCCTTGCATCCTTCAAAGCTTTACAGCCCAGCTGAGGCTCCTCAGAGCGGGTCCCTGCCAGAGAAATGGGCCACAGATACGAAGCAAATGGAGATGGATGGGGGTCCATGTGCGACGCAGCAGACAAGCTGTCCCTGATAAATGGGTTTTCACCAGGACACTTGATCTCTCTCACTCTCAGCCTAAAAAGCAATCTCACACTTTGCATGTCTGTGAATATTAACACACTCTCAAAACCTGCGCTCAAATGTCTTCTATAGTGTCGCACATGGTGCCAGGCAGGAGAGACAATTTGATGGAGAGGAATGTACCTCTGTGTGTCTGAAATAGAGTCAGGCGTGGAGGAGGGGGGGGGGGGGGGGGGGGATTTTACTCTCTTTTCAGACATCCATCAACACAGAACAGGTGTAGTATGGCTCTGCTTCCAAAGCCCTGTGAAATATTGCTGCTGCCAAGATTCATACTAGAGTCTGGCAAGATCCCTCAGAGCTATAACCTTCATATCTGTTAGTCAACATTTTTCTTTTTATTCCATTTTACTTTAACAATCTGTCTTTTGAAGCTTTGATTGTGTTCATGTTGACACACTGGGACACTGATAAATCACAATGAGTGAAGGGCTGCTCTGGAACTTTCATTGGGGCAATAAACTGAGCAATATGTTGAGCTAGAAATCCATCGAGGCTGGACTTAAGCTTATCTTATATCTTAATTTCACCCGACACTGCACAGCTAGTAACAGTGGCTGTCCCCATGATAAACGGCACATGGGTTAATACTATCCTTAATGAACAGAAATTACATGCATCAAATGGAGCTATTTCCTTGCGATCTGCAGCTTTGTGAATGATAGTGTAAAGGACGGTCGCCTTGCTTCTTTCATCTATCCGTCCATTTATTTCTTTATCCCTTCCTCCACCTCCTCTCTGATCAAGTCAAAGTGGCAGGTTGACCCATATGAACCATCTGTCCTCGATGCAGAGCCTCGCACCTCTCAGTCGGGCCCTCAGAGATCAACAGCATGTGGTGCTGCTGCTGTGGGCAGCAGGCTGATCTAGGGATGATAAACTTCGACGTGTGCAGGATATGCATCCCTGAGCCAGGCAGGGAGGTGCCTCATTTAAAAAGTCCCATTGATAAGCTATGATCTATGACCTATTCTGAAATTACGACATCAGGAAGGAATTGTCAGCAATATTTGAGACATCCAAAGCAACCTTTTGTCCAATTCAATTAACCTCTAAAAAGCCTTAAAATGATCAAACAAATACTCTATTTCATAACCATAGATTTTTAAAGATTCTTATTGTTAAACTAATTAAACTAAGAGATGCACACATACATGTACACAGCACACCCATACCAGCAGAAAACCCCACACGATGCAATAAAAAGGGAAGAACTTTATCATAACACAATCAACAGATTACTTAATACATTTATACAATATGGTGTCTAAATGTGAATTTGTTAAAACGCCACCCTGACTCTGGACTTTCCAGCGAGTTCTAGAGAAGGTGGCGCTGCCAAAATCTATCAATACTCCTATCCAGCTCACCACTGCACAGAATATGCAAGTACAGTGTGTGCCCCTTGTAGTCGGCAAGAACATCCACCTCCTACATGGCCGCCCACGGCTCCTGATAAAGAGCCACGAGAAGCTGCAATGCGAGGCTAAATGCGTATCTCTGGTGTGTATTCTCTGCTCTTTTTTCACAGCCAAATGAAACTAAACTAAACTAAAGACCTCATCAAAGATTTAGTCGAGAAAATACTCAAGTAATGAGCCTATTTGTTATGCAGTCTCTGACCACTGCTATGGAGCTATGCCTTCGGCCTTGATGTTTTTCCAGATGCAAACCAAAGCACTGACCAAAGACCAATAAAAAACTAACGACAGCCATTTTCATAGATCAGAATGACATCAAAATGCACCAGCTCATGCATCTGCTACCACAGGATACAGTCACATTTACAAAATGTCATAACATTTTATAGACCATCTCAATAGTGTAACCCATAGCAGCCTCAAAAAAGAAAACAAACCTCGTATCAGCCAAACTGAAGAACAGCTCCACTGCAGCACCAGCTGCGGGGCAATGAAAGCAGGTTTACATTATCTTTGATCATCTGTTCCAATAAACAAGAGAGCTAGTTTGTGTCAGTGTCTCCCAAAGAATGACATTGTAACTTTGGCCAAGTGAGTTTTATTAATATTGAAAGTATTTGAAAGAATACAGAAACATCAATAAAACACAGGAGTGGTTGCATCATTTGCTGGAGGCACACAGAGTGTATTTGTTTTTTTTTTCCTTCAGAGCATGTGATCGTCAGCCTCTTTCTTTCTTTTCTTGTCCTTTTCTGCCCTCCTTCCCTTCAGGAAATTCATTCCATCTTTTTTATGACATCTCATGAAAATAGAACCGAGATGCGGTTGTAGTAGACATGACCTTTGACCACCAAATTCTTATCATTTCATCCTCAAGTCCGAGTAGACATTTGTGCTGAATTTGAAGATTTTCTTTTCATAAGTTGTGGGGGATTTTTTTTTTTGTCAACAAGAACATGATGGATGGACAGATAACCCAAAAGCATGATAACTGAGCCACAGTATGAATGTAAAGGAATGCGCAGAATAGATCTGAAAGAGCTGTAGAAATGGGAATTTATTGCTTTGCCATCAGGGATTTTAATGTCTTTATAAATGAAATTCTTGCTCGACACAACACATCCCACCTTTGTGTCATTCCTCTGATGTTAAGCACATGAGTCACAGTAGCAGCCAGAACCCGTAGCTATGAGCTTGCTCTGTAGCTTTTTCCAAGAACGTGTCCAAAGAACTAATGTGTGAACGAAAATGTGATGACAGGTACCTCTTGGAATGCCTCTTACCTGAAAATCAGGAATTCCAATCTAAAAAGCTCGTGAGCATACTGTAACACTAACATGGCTGACAGATTGCACTCTGTTTCCACTAGTAAGCTGCATACTTCCAAGCCAAGGAATATCTGAATGGTTGACCTGAGACATGTTTGACCCCTGATGACTTTTCCATTGCACATAGCCAGATCCCAGGGGGACCAGGGTGCTGTAAAGGTCTGCATGAGAGAGCCCAAACTGTGATGATAATTTTTCAGGACTGCCAGATCCTGCCCTGTGCCGCGGTTATTGCCATGTGTGCGTTTTTTTTTTTTGTTGCCCTTTTTGAGAGCAGGACAGCGTGAGAAAGATCTAAGGTAGAATCAGAGAGTGGGTGTTTGGGACAGGACCCATCTGTCCCTGCCCTCTGTCCCACAGAGCAACAGTCCAGGACCGGGCCAGGCCAGGCAAAGTCCAGCCGGACACAGTCAGCTGACACACCGGGGTTTGGATGGCAGAATGCCGGATGCTTTAATTAAGCTTATGCTGTTTGTCAACTTTCTCTACGTAGATGCCAGCATTGCAGCACGCCATTTGGGTTGTGAGTCACGCATCCTGAGTGCAGAGCCATGGACTCTGGCTACAGGGGGGCTTAAAAAAGGGGCGTGTCCTGTTGGTAGAATTACCGGGGCCTGAAGCACAGCGATACCGTATGGTGATAAGAAAATACAAACCATGAAAAGGAGAAAAAAAAACGCACACCAGCGCAGGGCTGTCATTTCAGGAAAGCGACGGTGCTAACAACAAGCTTTGTTTTCTGCCAGAAATCGACAGTTTGGACGGAAGCCTGAAATTGCTGAAATGAACACATCAATGGAAACATTGTCCATTTAACACGGTGACACTAATAAATTCATCTCCAAACATCCCCCACTGCTGCACTCTGATGTAAAATGTGAGCGTGATTCAATACGCCAGGTTCAAACGCCATGTGCTAAAGCCTGAGCGACAGCAGATCTGTCCTGTGCAAAGGTAGACTTTAGATTGGTGTAATTCTAATGTTGCATTAATTATGGATGTAGCACTTCACACAACAAGCTAAACACTGTCCAGGAAGCCATATATATCGAATATTTTCTTAACTGTGACAACAAACATTAAGAATATCAGTCCTTTTTCAATTTTTTTCATTGTATACATTTATTACATTGCTTTATTATATTGCTATTTTGTTAGTTTATTAAATATGATGCTTTAAAAAATAGAATTAAAGTTGGAAGCCCAATAACGAGCTTCGTACACCTTACAGCAACTCTTTGTCTGCGTTAGGGCGCTCAAGTCGTTGTGTCAGATCACATGTTATTACCAATAACATCATTTTCACTGGAGGTTGTTTTACTGACTGTAGTCAAACTATCAGCAACAACAGAGGTTGGCTTGTGGAGTCAGAGTGAGTGTGTGTGACATACCCGTCTCTGTTGTCCTCTTCATCCGGGTTTGAGATGAGCTGAGATCCAGCGAGGGAAATGTCCAGCGCGGCCAGAGGCAAGTCTCTGTAGGCCATGCTGACCAGCTGGACAGGGGCTACGCACTGGTTGTCCTCCTCGACCTGCTGGGAGATCACCTCCAGCTCTGAGGCTCGGGCCAGGGGAGGAGCCCTGTGGCGCACACACACACACACACACACACACACACACAACAGCCAGAGCAACTTATTACAAACATTGTACTGTGTTTTTTTAAATTTGGTTTTAGCTCATTATACAGAACCGAAATTCCGTATATCTGCATGATGTCACCCATTCAGTGGAATAAAAATCACAGCAAAGATGGCAGACCTGCAGTGTAAGGTCGAATGGAAGTGTGTTGTTTATTTGAATTAGCCGTTGCACTCACTTGGAAAATGCTCAAGGTAGCAGGATGTGATAAAAAACCACTGGGACTATGCTTAATTCTGATGAATGTCAACACAAATATGGTGAGAGATTTCTTGTTTCCAGTGTTTGCTGGCATCATCAACAAGGACACATTTACCTGGCAAGTGATGACAAGCTGATCTGCATTTCTCATTAGCAGAGTATGTAGGCAAGGTCATTTCAAACCCCAGGAATTTGCATTCAACACAAATGAAAACATGTCATTTTTAACTATGAATTACAAATACTCTACACTGTTTAAGACTAGATTTTTCTGAAGCATTAATGATGAATGTGCGGTGATTCCTTGTATAACTTGTAATCCTCTTTTTGCCCTCTTTCGTAAAAGACACGATTGTTGCCCAGTTGCCAGCAGTTACCAGTATAAAAATATCCCTGCTGGTGCACTCAAGGTTGCTCCAACACTCAATACTGTACTGTTTCAATTTTCTATTTCTAAAAAAAAAAAAAAAAAGAAAGTTTTTTTTCCCAACTTTGATTCTTTCCCATATTTTGATCAAACAATTTTTTTTCCTGACAGTTTAGCTATTCTTGGCAGAGGCACAAAGTGTCATCTCGCTGTCATTGAGGCCCTAAAACTTAAGTGTGCAGGGTGGGCTGTGATCATGAGCTCAGCCAATAGTGGACAAGGAGAAGTCACCCTGGAACAGGAGTCTCACACCGTGTTGGCAGGAGTCCCAGTGCAGCCAGTGTGGAGGCATCAATAACTCCAGTGCTCAACAGAGGAGGAAGGCATTGATTACAACAAAGGGGGAACAAAGGCCATTAGGTTGGTGAATTCTTTATCCTCTGTGCTGGAGGTGAAACAAAGTGAGAGGAAGCGGTTAGTACAAGGATCACTGAGCAGATCCACCTTCCTGTTAAATGTTAATGTAGGCAGGTCTTTCTTATTCATGGCCTACTACTCGGCTCAGAGCTGGTTCATGGACTCCCTTTGAACCTTATTTTGTAAGTCGCACATGCAAACAATGATCACTTGCACTTTATTGTCTCAATGTGGTACAAATGGAAAACAATCTCTTATTCTTGTGTCCTAACTACATAAAATGCCTTTGCCCTTCCTCCTTTAAATATCTGGTGCTTGGTTATGCAACTCCTGCTAGAGGTGATGGGTCAAATGCTCACATATTAGCATGCTCGCAACAAAAACACACATGCGCAACCCAGTGTTATATATGGACTTGGCACCTCTGACCAACCATAGCAAGGACACTAATCAGTCATGACAGACACAAACTGTTTAGTGCATCAAATTCACATTTCCAGACAATCACCGAGCGGGCCAGGAGCCATCATGTGCAGAGCCCAGTGGAGTGGCTGGTTGCCATCCTGGGGAGGGAGCACTTTGATGAAGGCAAAGGACAGCCAACAGCACGCTAGAGGCTGGGGTCTTTTCAGAGGCGTGTGGTATTAGCAAACGCCAAGAGGGAGTGAAAAGGTTAACATAGGGCACACACAGCTGGGGGGGAAATCTCACACCCATATATAGTACATATAAGAGCGAAGCCTTACAACAGGCCCAAAAGGGACAGAAACCATGCTTCTGAAGAAGCTCATGTTTCCTAATGCTACACCCTAGTTACATGTATTTTATTTCATATCATGATGCAAAACACTAAAATTAAACTGGTTAGAACTCAGCTTCTCTAACATTTTATCTTAACACTGTTCATTTTGTTGCTTTGATAAAAAACTGTTTTTTTTTTTAACTGGGAAGACTAATTAAATTAAATTAGTAAAGTAAATTAATTTGTCAAAAATATATCATATTCATAAGAATTTGTATTATTTAGTCATTACAATCTCAGTGCTGTAGTTTTGAAACCCAATTTCTGTTTGAATGAGTTCTGTGTATTATTGCCAGGGGTGCATAATCCCCCAGCATTTTTACATCCAAACACCATAAATCACCACGCAGTGATCAATAGATACAGCCTGCTCTCTCCTTTCCAGTCTTAACTTATTGACCGCAATATTTAAGAGCTGTTTGTCATTACATGACAGGTGTTATAATCAATAACCTAATGAAATGTGATCAAGTTAACAAGGTTTCATTATAAAAAAAAGTCATGATGATGCCTCTCATTTTCCTTAAAGCTAAAACTAAAGAACAGCCTGGTTACACATATCTTGTAAATACACACTAGAAGCCTTGTTTCCAACTTTAATTTCCAATAGGAACATCTTCAAGGCAATATTTCATATTATTCCATAGATCTGCAGTTTAAATGAATTGCACTTGTAATCTATCCCAGCCTCAGTTTTATGCAGCCTTTTGTGAGAAATGAACTCAAGTTCCACTGAAGTCTGATACTGCTGAACTCAACAAAAAGCAAAACTCATTTATATCTTTTTACACTGAATACTTCCACCAGAGAACATTGGGGGTTTGAATGCTGACATAAGATACATCAAGAGGGAAATGTTAGCTTTCAGGACTACAGCTTGGGCCTTCCACCTGTCAATCAAGACGGGGGGGCCTGTTTGAAACACATATTAAAGTAAAACAAGACAGTACTAAAGCTAGTTTGAGGCTTTTATCTGGCTTCATTTAAATGTTTCAACCAAAAAAGGTTCTTTTGCACAGAAGCTGTAAGCGGACATCCACACATTGTTTTGTACTGTGATTTCTGGTCAATAATGATCAATTATTGCTGGATGTCTTGAGATCTTTTTACTTTGAGATAATTAAGTTAATGATGGGAAAACCAGCTTTGTTATCTCAAAATAATGAGAAAAAAAATCGAGATCTCAAGAAAAAAAACCCCAAATAATTCAATATTAAGGGGAAAATGGAAATAATAAAACACTTGTAATTGTTTGTTACTTGTATACATATGAACTTTTTAGTTAATATATTTTCCATTTGGTTAAACAAACTCAAGTTGTCCTCATTTTGCATAGGAAAAAAATGACATAAAGTTAGAATAAAATAAGAGCAGCTCATGATCATCATAATTCTATGCACCTCTAACAAAGAACAAATCAACGGCTTAACAGACTTTAATGCAGCTTTTCTATCAGATAAGGACTGAGATTGATGCCTGTCACATCTTATTATAAATCACCTCTTCTAAGTGATAAATACTCGGCTTCTGTCACTTCAGTGGGTTTTGAAGTGCTGCCTCAGCATGAACTCGAAGTTTATAGAGGGCATCGGTATCATTGTCATTCTGAGCGCTTACTGCCACCTTATTTTCAGCCAGCTGTCTACAACCCGGCCGCTCTGTCTCACCCAATAAGTTTGTACACGGACACTTGGCTGCTCCTTCGTGCACAGCAATTCACTGCCCTGATATCATCAGAAAAGCAGGGACCAATGCGCCAATCACTTCTACAAGCACCGGCCAGATTTCCCAACAGCAGCAGCTATCCTGACATGAGCTCCTGACACAGTGGTACATTTGTAAGATCAGATCTTTCAGGCAGCGCTTGCTCTTTCATGGTCCAAGGGGAAATTACAGCAGTTGACAATACTGCTGTAGCAATGATGAGTGAGGTATCCTTTGTTGTTGTTGCCTCAGGTTTTAATCTGCAGTTTCTTTTTCACATCACCTCAACAAGTAGAGGAAGACACGTGGAACATTAAGATTGATTCTGCAATCAGCAAGTGTCAGCCTCAAGCATTCAAATAACCAACCATAAGTATGTTGGATTATTCGTTTTTATGTTTCTCGGTGGTAAAAATAAAATGTGAAAAGACCAGCAGACCAAATTCGTTTCCCCTCCCAGTCCCATCTGAAGATTGGTTCCAAATACAAAGAAAGAAAACGGCCAATTCATTTCTAAAAAAAAAAAAAAAAACAGCTAGGAATTGTAGTTTTGTGATAAAGTTAATATACAACAGTAATGGCATACTGATATATGTAGTCTTCAATCAAAGAATAGGTACCATGTTTTTCCTAATAGAGATCCATATCGTCCTGTGTAACAGTGGGACTCACTTAATAGTTTCTGGACAACAATGGAGGGCTGCTGAACCGAGACGTATTAAAGTCAAGGTTTTGGCTACAAAGACATTATCTCTTAATGGAAATGATTCATTGTTGGTTTTGTTTTGATTTCTTGACATTAAAGAAGAGAATATTACCAGAATATGCTTTAACATGGACAGAGTGACGTGTTAGTGTGCTGCTAATCAGACACATTTACTGTAATGAAATGAAGATAGGGGCTAATTTATAGTGAGAAACCAAGAGGGGCATTCTGCACAGGATCATGTGACTAGTTCCAGTAAATGTTAGCTGACCTGTTTTAAAGCCACTATGCTACTCCAGGTGTGTGTGTGTGTGTGTGTGTGTCGTTTCCCCCGCGTGTAATGGATGAAATAGAAATGTACAAACAACAGCACACCAGGCAAACAGAAAGGGCACTGTCTGTTTACCTGGTATGTTTCTGTATCACTTGGGTCAAATATAGCGCTTGGAAGCTATATCAATTTCAATTTGCTGTATTTAGGCATCTAATAATTCTCCCATCATGTTGCCCATTGTTTCCTTAGCAGGGATGCTACAGAGGGAAGAGGGACACAGGATTTACAGCAGCATCGGGTCTAAATGAGCAGGGATGAAAATAACTCCACCAACTTCCTTGTACAACAGTTTTCCAGTTGTCACCTCACAGCAGTATTAATGTATTCCTATTTGTACTACATTTTATATATTATCTGGTTTCTCCTTCAGATGGACAATCAGCCATCATCTGTACTGACTTGCTGGTCTGAAGCCCGGACCGGTATTTCTGTTGGTTGGAAGCAGCATCCTGTTCCTTTAATCAGAAGATGCAGCTGACTGAACCCATTCTGCATTCACCCTTCACTCCACTCCACTCTACTCCACTCCACCTCCTCTCACTCTGCTCCATTCCCCTGGCTCCCTCTCTTTCCCTTCTCTTAGCCCCAACCCGGACTGCAATCAGAATGCAGGGCCTGTCTGGAGGACCACACACGGAGTAATTATTAATAAGAGAAGATGACAAGTGAACATCCTCGCTGAATGCTAATAGAGACCAGAGGAGACTGGAGATGGCTGGCCCTTTTCTCCCCCCTTGGAGACGCCGGACCGGGCTGAGCTTCACTTTCCTGCTGATCCCTATTAAAAGCCATTTACAGGGGTCTGCTTACAGTTTTTGCTTTTTACACTTTTGTGTCCAAACAACATTACAGAAAGGATCCCTACTGAGATTCATATTTTGGAGAAATAGAAAAACGAAATAGACATTGCATTATTTTCTTCATTCACAAGACAGTATTTTTTTTTCAGGCAGAACATGGCCAGTGTGTTTGTATTATCGTGCATCCCAACTAAAATTGAAAACACAAAAGTCAAACAAACTAACTCTCTGAGGCAGCGATAGAGCCGCAACTTCTGAGTTCTTCTGGCTGAGATGATTGTTTTTGTCAACAGAGGCTTAGGTGGCTTTGAAGAGAGATTTTCCTGGTTTCAAAATTAGCACCGTATTTTAAATAAAAGGTTTATCTAAGTAGGGATCCTGTCTTTAATATTGTCAGCCACTTAGAATAACAAATATGAGCCTAACCAAAACATGACATGCACGCATTTGCCTTTGCGATTAAGTTGCAGACATTGTGGCCAGTTTGCGAGCTGCTGGCTAAAGCAATCAAGTTGAGCAATTGCTAAACTTTTTTGTACCTATAAGACAACCTAAAACACAGCCCTATTTTAAAACAACAAAATGACCTTTTAAGATATCTAAAAACAACTTTAGAGTGTGATACTTACTGGTGGTTGCTCATGTTGATGTCTCGTTACTGCAAATGGACGTCCACACTAAATGACCCCAAGTGTGAAGTGTGATTTCACCACTGCACGGACCTGGCTCCTACCACTCCTATAAACAAAATGAAAAATAAAAAAATAAAATAAGCATTACAGAAGAGGAAATCATGAAGTCTATCTGTCACCCGAGTACAATTGTGAGTTTATGTTTATCTGTAGTGCAGCATTAATATACCTTGAGGGGGAGCTTTGCTTTGCCAACTGCTATTTCCAAGGTCAAAATTAAACATTTTATCTCAAAATGATATGCACAGTTGAGTAGTATAACACAAATGTGCATCCAGAGTTATCAATGAAGTATCAGCTCGCTCACTTTTTTTCTGAAGGCACTCTGTCCTAACTTCAGCTGTAGCTACGCTCTGTTTAACTATTTTCCTGGGGAGCACTAAACTGTAATGGATTTTAAATCTCCTCCAATATACGCTCCGCTCTGTGAATCAGGGGGCTGAGGAACATCACACCTCTTGCATAGCAAGTGCAGCAGGATGCTAGCTCTTTGTGCCACAGGATAGAGAGCCATTGATGTTCCGAGTCCATTCAATGAAAGAACCGCTCCAGCTGCTTTGCAGAGAACAGACATGACATAAGCAGACCAGAAAGCCACAAATACAAAGTCAGTGCACTGCAAGAGTCGCAGGGGCAAAAATAACTCTAGAATATTGGAAATTTATGAATACCATAATTCAACGTTTTTGTTCACACCTTCATGATTGTACACATGGATTGGGGGGGATTGTGTGACACAAAGAGGAGCAAAGAAAAACCTCCGGACAGGGACAGGTGAGGAGTCAGCACTCACCGCAGCATGAGACAACAGCAGAGTAATGTAGTGGAGCACAGCAGATTAAATGCTACTCAGGGTAAATCGGCCCAGGTCATTGGAAGTGCTGAGAGTGACACAGGTTCAATTCGACAGCCCAAAAATAATGTGGTTAAAATAAAGTTAACACAACAAATGTTTCAAGGAATATCTGACGGGGTGACCAAAGAGGCAAAGTGGGATCAAAGCTGTGTTTGTTTGAGATCATTTACAGCAGACTCTGGACTTCAATAAATCACAGAGGTCGAATTTCACAGTCAGAGTCTTGAGTTGGAACTTATAAAGTAAAGTCTGAAGAAGAGATTATGTGTTTTTTGGACGTCCACAGGTCATCCTTTTCCTACTATTTCATCTTTCATTAAAGCAATGAGAGCCATTTCTATCAAAGCTTTCTTCTTTAGACCTTTTTCAAGATGCATTTTCAAGTATTCAAGTAGTATAGCTTACATGAGGAGTGCTGCTAACATTTTCCCCTCTGTGCTCGGAGGCCACATAGTCTCATTCCTGTTTAAACCAACCTCAAATGCATCACCGACTCGGAAAAAGAAGCTAAAAGACACACTAACCTCTTTCGTTTTCGAAGATCTACATCGTGCAAAGTGTTGTCGTGACTCCTTTGCCCTCGTAGAAATGATGGCAATATCTCCCTCCTCGCCGACGATGATGATGATGATGATAATGATGATGATCAGTGTGAGGGAAGCTCGGATCTTGCTGTGTGTAGGCTGCGATTCCCCCTGAATTTGCGTTGGCCGAGCACCCGTACAACAGAGCGAGAATAAACCACCTCCTCTGGACTGGAAGCAGCATCGTTCAGCGAAAACGACGACGCTGCCATTGAATCAGGGGGGGGGGAAACACGTCTATTTCGGAGGGAGGCATGATGTGCTCGCAGGGCTTCCCCCACAATCACACCACGGACTCCATGTGCCCGCTAAGAAGAAGAAGAAGAAGAAGAAGAGGTTCACCACCGGGAGCTGTCCAGGTGCTGAAAACCCGGGATCCAGCGGCGTCACATGTGTGACAAGCAGAGCCGTCACCGAGGAGGAGAACCGGGCAGGATTTACTAAAATTAAACCCCGACACACTGATCTCAAACATATAATAACATTTTCTGATAAGTCCCCCCTTTTCTGTGCCACCCTGACAGCGTCGACGTAGAAAAACACTCGCTTCACTTCACCTCGAGTTCCTCGCGATAACAACCCACCCGCGCGAAAAAGATCACTGCTTTTGAAGTGCTGAATTTATGATTTTTTTTTGTGTACCATTTATCAGCCTGCATCGTCATCTTAGTATTCTCAAGTAGACTTGATGAGATAGTTTTAGTTATGCCCTTAATAAGTGGTGCGGGACTTCGACCCCCGGAAACACCAACAAAAAGGGGGGTCACTAGATTTGAATTGAGATGAGCATGAGTTCTGATATCAGACTCTAGGTCAGGGATGGGCAACTTTGGTCACAGCAAGGGCCACATTCATTTAATTCTCACTGCCAGAGGGGCCAAATTGTAGAATACAAAAACGACTACAGTCAATTATGTGTCAAATTTAACTCAACATGTACCAGTGATCAAATATTATCATGGACATATTCCTGGTTTTCATGATTTCATGGCAGATTGTGTCATGTTTTTCTTCATGTTTCCAATTAATTGATATGTAAAAATTGACAAAGGGACCACATTGAGGGTTGATGGGGGCCGCCAGTTGCCCACCCCTGCTCTAGGTGTAGAGCGGCTTAAATAAATGTAACTAATTTAAGGCTCATTTTAGTGTTCTACATTTAATACCAATGCCTTAGGAGTTATATCCAGAAATAGACACAATGTGAATGTTAATCCTCCTGTTCTCTAACAATTCATTTAAAAAAAAAAACTATGTTATCCATTATGCTTTAATGAGTGGTTCTCATTTTGCTACAAGTCTGTAACATGTTAATATCTTAAGAAAAGGGTTTTTTTACGGAAATTGAGACCTACCTTGCAGTCGTCATATGTTTATTTTGGCTCAGATCTTACATAGAGAACAGGTGCTTTGCTAACATGGACCGTTGGGGTTTTTACAACCTTGTAAATTGTAACCAAAAAGATAGTTTTTATAATCTGCTTATCCCTGGTGTATAAAGCATTTAGGGAATTATAAAAAAAAAAAAAAAAGAAAATTCAAACATTAGTAAAATGTTCCTGACAGCTAGAATGAAGATTACTGACCATCTGACATACTTAGGCCTGTGACACTATGAAATGATCAGACACAAAACAGAAATGTCCAGTAGATGAGTCAACTAACGGATCTCTGTATACGGCCATAATTATTTGTCTGAAGGAAGTGGTGTGGTGTGTTCGTAGACTTCAAAAAAGTTCCCACGATTCCATTCATGCCTTCTCTGCATACCAGTCATTCAAGAGTTGCTAAGCAAACCCAGACACGCTGAGCTCACATGCACAACAGTTGACTTCCTCACCCATCTGCCTGATCTCAGGATACAACTGAATCTCCAGCTACAGAAACAAACGTTAATCTGCTTTGTCCGACAGAGGCGCGGACAGCTGCAAAGTCAAATTCCTCTAAAAAGGCATTTAAATGACCTTTAATAGTCCTGTCTGTTCTTCTCACATGCCTTTAAATGATACTATGACATACTAACAAATGACCCTGTATCCTGACGTTTGGCTTGTCATTTACAATGTGGACAAACTGCAATCACAACATTTTTCTTGGAGCAACACGCCCACATGACTTCAGAGGTCCAACAAAAAGCAGATCATGGTTAGTTTGAGGCGTCACTATGACTCACATTGGAAACCTGCACTAACGACAAAAAGCTGGGATTTTAAGAGCTGGTAAGGACAGATTTTATTTTTTACTTATGTCAGTCAATGATATTTTCATCTCACACGCAAATATTGGCCCTTTAAACCTCATCAGATTTCATGAGCCTTTTAGATATGTAGTTTGGTTATGCTATTAGTTTCTAGGAAGTGAGAGATTACATTGTGAGAGTGTGACAGACATGTTTCTTGTGTTCCCAGGAACACCCAGCAGAAGTATACAAATGATGGCAGGTAATTGTAAAACTAAAAGATGACTCACGACTGAAGTTTTAACAGAGTAAAATTTCTTCAAGCTCTTATTCCTGAAATGTTTTTTATATCTTTGTAGATCATGGAGCTCTTTGTGAGGCACAGGAAGCGACCTATTGCATGAATGGAGGGACGTGCTACAAAATACTTTCAATGAATACACTCTCCTGTGTGTAAGTGAATGACATACTTACATCCTGTTTGTCTTTGTTTTAATAACAACTCTTCAGGAACATCATATTACTTTTATGTAGCGATCATTTTCAAAGTTTCATTTGGTTCACACTTCTTCTGCGTGAAAATCAGTCAAACTAAAATTGTTACTGCATGTCTTACTTTAGGTGCAATGAAAATTACAAAGGCAGCAGATGTGAGCAGTTCCAGCTCTTCAGTATTTCTCCCAGCCCAAAGGTGGCTGGGTTAATTGCAGCTGTGGTCATTGTTGCCCTACTCATCCTGGTGATGATGGCATTTGTTATCTACTACATACGCAAGTGAGTACATTATGGCTTTGGGATTATCAAGGTGTCTAAAAATAGCATTCGGATATGGTACAGTGTTGGTATTATTTCTTCAGCCAGGACTTTCTGCTTTTAAAGCTTCTAAAAATGACTTGTTTTCACCCACAGGATGTTAAAAGCCAAGCAACAGAGCCAACAGAACAACCCGCAACAGTATTGGAGAGTGAAGCCAAGAGTATGACCTTCCTTCTGACGCCTTTCTCTACTGCTTGTGTGATTGGACGGGATAATGAAATAATTTTCAGAGTTGAGTATCGCTTGCCTTGTTAAGACTTTGCGGATGTCGGATTTAGCGATGTCTTTGGAAAACTGCTGCACCAACCTTACTAAAGCCCAAGCAGGTAAAGAGATAATAGTGCATTAATGGTCTCATGAGATTGCCTTGTGTTTGCTACACATAGGTGTTACTTATTAACACACACACACACACACACACACACACACAAACCAGGTGTGAAACGAATTCGAGTGTTCGAGTGGGTGGGAATTGAATCACACCTTAACCTTTTTTTTTGTAACACAGTAATGGAGTTGGCCTTGGTGTTCCTCTTGTTAAGTCACATTTCAATCTACATGCTTTGTCTGGAATGTATTTATAAAGCCTGTTTGGACTGTGTCAAACTATGACGAAAATTATTATTCTAAATATTTAACTGGTATTATGGACTAAAGAAACGAAACCCTTGTATAAATTGATGAATTTGCTCAATGTGCTTTAAGTCAATATTTGTAATTGTGTAAATATATGGAATGATCCATATTCAGTGATTTGACTGTGTGATTTTTGACAGGAAACCACACACACACACAAACACACACACATTAACATTTGTGTACTTGTGAGGATCATGATGGCAGCTCCTTCCCCATCATTAAAAACCTTACCACCAGCACTATGTCTACGCTTAGCCTAATGCTAAAACTAATCTTAAGCCTGAACCATAATTGCTCTTGGAAACAGTCTGGACTGCTCAGGATGACCTCGCAGTTTTCTAGCAGACGTTGGCTCTCGCAAAGCTCCATTATCAGGAACACACACATTTCGCAGTGTGTGGGAGGCTGTATAATTAGCGTATCCCAAGCCATTCATCAGTCTCCTTAAATCTGAAAACAGGGGCACAGGAGATCCCGGGAGTTTAACAATGGGAATGGTGCCATCAGACATGAGTCAATCCTGCAAGTTTAGGAGAGAATTAATACTTGTTGGAATGTCTTAACGACAGTTTGTTCATTTGTTTTTCAACTCTGATAAATCTCCCATAGTGGCTCTAAATCAACTGCGGGAGAAAATAACTACATATCTGATGTTTTGTTGCTCGTTTAAACTCTTGTCACCAATTACAAACGAATTCCGTGTTACACACTGAGTTAGGCATTACAGGCTGGAATTGTTAAAAGATAATTCAAAATGGTTATAGCTTGCGAAAGTCAAATTTGAACACTGGCACGATATAAAAGATGTTCAAAGTTGACTTTGATTTTGATCATGTAACTATAAAGGAATGTCAGTATCTCTACTTGTGACATACATTTTAGTTGTCCCAAGCTGATTTAAAAAGTAATAACTTCTCTATTGAGTAGGACTTTTTTTTAATTCTCTCTAATGCAGAAATGCTCACAGGTCAATTGTAGATGTAAAAGCTTTTAATTAAATATAGAACTGCAGGAACCTTTGTCAGCCAACAAACTCAGGACTGAAGTCAGTGGCCTTCTTTGTGCCACATATGCAGTCACCTGCCTCCACCTAGTGGCTGTTTGACTTTACTTACTTAAGTGTCAGAGTTGTGGTACATGATTTGAGAAATACATTACAAAAAAGGTATCAAAACTACATGAAATGATCTATAATCAGTCAAATGTAAACTCACGTTTGTCTGTAAACAACTTACTCTTACAGGCCTCTGCTTTTGTCAAACTCATGCGCGATTTTAAGTGCTGTGCCGTTGAGTCCGACAGCCTGCATGTTAGCGATGATGGTGACCACCACCCCTTGTGGGAGAAGGGGGGTCGGTCTTTTGCTATCCCTCATCTCCTCATCTGGAAGCACCAGGAGGACGCTGCTGGCCCCAACAGCACCTCCTGTGTGCGACACATAGTGTCTGCGCTTCCTGCACTGACCATATTTCTGTTCTTTCTCCACTACCAGCCAGCCTTGGGCGTACAGTCCGTCCTTATCCCAGCTGGCCTCAGTCCGGTCAACCGGCGCCCACAGGTCTATGGCTGTTCGGGGTTTGAGGAAGCCAGGGAGATAACCCTGTGTGTCCTTCAGGTGGGCCACCTGGTAGCTGTAGAGCAGAGCATTACCAAACAGCAGCAGGTCACCAGCAGTGGAGAGGAAGCCACCTCCTGCCCACTTGTAAGAGTTGTCTACATACGGGCAGTTCACAACACGGCCCCTCTTGTTGAGATGATAAAACCTGCGGAGAAGCGTCAAAACGAAAATGTCTAACCTGGTGCGCTCTCAAAAACAAGGACGAGCAAACAAAACAACCTTAAAGAAATAAATCACAGCAAAGCTCTGCTACGATATAACTGGTGTATTTCCTCTGCACTCAGCGGTGATGGGTCAAAGTGTGTTAGACATGAGTTAAGATCATAGATTATGGATTACCTAGAGCGGTGGTAAATAATAGGGTCGTTTTCTTCAGGCACAGTATTAAGCATTCCCAGCTCCCGAAACATGCTCATCATTAGATCCAGGAAGTGCTGACCTGCCGCTCGCTCCACAACAGCACTGAGCAGGGTGAAGGCATGGGTGGAGTACAGAAAAGTAGTGCCTGCACATAGTAAATTCATATCTTATTCATCAGAGCATCAGCGTTGAATTTGTATCGTATTTCATTTAATAGATAAATATGTGCTTTACCAGGTCTGAAAATGAGCGGGTCATCCTTAAAGAGGTCCAGGGCGTGGGTGACACTATCAAAGTTGTCCTTTAAGTAATACTCTTCCTGTTCAAACTCTTTTTTCTTCTGAGTCTGAGCAGCTCCTTTGCCTTTCTGTTCCGTTGCAGAGGGTTTATCTTTGGTTTCAGAGGAGCTCTTCTCATCCTCTTTCTCTTTCACCGGGGGCTTTAACAGTCGCTTTGCTTTCTCCCTGTCCTCCTTGACTTTCTTTGCGTCCTTCTCATAATGCCGTATACCACTTAGGTGGGACAGAAGCATACGAGGGGTTATCGTGACCTGAAAGAAGAAAAAAAATCATTTATAATTATGTAAGCTGTACACACACAAAAAAAAGAAGATATTATTGCTGATAAAAAAAAATCTCTGTCATCTGGTTCAAGAAGCTTACATCCTGTCCATCAAATTGTTTCTGGGGAAATTCCGGGACATATTGCTGGACAGGGATATCAAGATCCAATTTCCCCTCCTCATGCAGTCGTGCAGCTGCTGCAGATGTGAGGGGCTTACTGATGCTGGCAATTCGCATCACTGTTTCTGGGCTGCATGGCACACGGTTCTCCAAATCAGCATAACCCATCCCTGAATTACATGTAAAATTTTAAATGCATCTTATAAAATTCTTCTTTAAGAAACATGTTTCAGACTCCTTTTGTCGGAATGAAAGATACACCTTCACAAAAATGAAGAACACAAGGAAAAAGGGAAGATCCTTAACTTCACATCTGACTCTGTGCTGGCTTACTTCATGGCAACTGAAATGGGCAACATGTGTTTTCGAGGCAAACAAAGCTGAAGCTGAAATGCTATTTGTTTGTACAAACAATTTATTTTGTCTCTTAGTGGCCACTGTTTTTCCAATACTGATAATAATGGGACATGCCAACATTAATAGAACAAGAAACTAACTATTACAGGCCATATAGGGCGGATGAGGCTCAGTTGGTAGAGTCGTCGCCTGTCAACCGGAGGGTTCGATCCCCAACATGTCTGATGTGTCCTTGGGCAAGACACTTAACCCTGAATTGCTCCCGCTGCTTCAGTGGTGTATGAATGGGATTAGTTACTTCTGATGATACTCCATAGCGATCACTAACATCAGTGTGTGAATGGGTGTGAATGTGTGGGTGTGACAGGCGGTGTAAAAGCGCTTTGAGTAGTCGGAAGATTAGAAAAGCGCTATATAAGCTCAAGTCCATTTACCATACAGCACCATTTAAAAAAGTAGAACATATTTTGGAATTAGAAAATCTTTTCTTTACATTAACCATTTTTAGGTTCCAAAACATATTACAGAATACATCCTTGGCTATGGATTATTGTATGTGTGTGTGTGTGTGTGTGTCATTGTTGTACAAAATGTGATAAATGCAAATGTGGAGCAACATTGATGACCATGGGTTTGCTTTTGTCGACATCAGACTCTGAATAAGACATCATTTGTGCTGAACCTGTTGGATTAGTCCAGTAGCCTACACATCCCTGTGTCGGGGACAAAACAGCTTAACTTGATTTATCTATTTTTGTAAATGATACACGTGAAAGAAAGTGGACTTTGCAGGCACCGACCTTCACACCAGACCTGAACACCATCCACAGAGACCCCAACCACCAGCCCTGGAGCCCCGACCTCAGCCTGAAATAGACACACAATCGACTCAGATCACATTTAAAGTGATCAGGGATAAAAAAAGAAAAAGAAAAGAGCAGAGACAAAGAGGCCAAATGAACTACCAAACATGTGCAGGCCTACCTCTGTGCCTACCTTTATCCGCTCCAAGAGGTCTCTGCTGACTTTTACAGCTTTTCTGTATCGATCAGCCCTGTGGACTATTTTATCATCACAGGAACTGTTGGCTTTGTCAGCATGGTACTTCAGTCCCACAGCTAAAGCAATCCCCACACCGACCCCACATATCCAGATCCTAGATTTTGACCCGTATTTAAAAGAGTCTCTCTTTGACCCTCCGACATGTCGTCTCTGTTGTTGAATAAAAACACAGCGTGTCTCTGAATGTGGCTGCTTGTGCGTCAGGTTCACTCGCAGCAGAAGGCTGCCTGTGGCGCAGAAACGATTTGGCACAAATAAGCGTGACATTTTCTAAAATCTGCTGTGTCTGTATCTCTCCCTATGGTCCCTGCTAGTTAGTTAGCTTCGGGTGTAAACAACAGTCGCTTCCTGTTTGCACCGTCGAGCCAGACAGAATAAATCAATTCACGATCACAAGAACTCAAGCTCAAGTCATTTGCCGTGTGTGGCAAAGTGTGGATTGTAAAGTTGCGCACACTACAAACAACAACAACAACAACAACATTTCTCCACATTTAGCCCGACCAAAAAAAATAACTTTTTATTCACATTTAGAGAAATATTTGTGAACTTTGTCAAATTTACTTTTGTGAGTAAAAATGTAAGATAATTTCATTGGCAAATATAAATGTTAAATATTATATGTAAATGTTAAATGTTATATATAAATGTTAAAAATGCATGTCCTGATTCTAAATATTTAGTTTACATTCTAAATATTTAGCTTTGATCCTATATATTTAGCTGAGATTGGAAATATTTATAATCAAAGCTAAATATATAGAATATAAATTAAATATTTAGCTAAGACTCTAAATATTGAGCTTTGATTTCTAAATATTTAGCTAAGATTTCCAAGTCAATTTCTTCCCCCCCCAAAAAAAATGCAGAAATGATTGCAATCACACGTTGTTGTCGAAAACAGCTCTGTTCTCTAAGAAAGACTGGTGTTTGTGTGACACCACTTTGTTGTCATAAAAGTAGCCATAGCCACAGGTGTGTCAGTGAGAACCTCACTGTGTGTGAATGAAAGTATTGACTGGACAAGGAACAGCCCATGAAACCATTCCCAAATCATATCCAAAGCTGCTTAAGTTGGGGAGACTCTGTTTTTTTTTTTCCATTTTGAGAAAGGCTTTATCAGCCTGTTAGATCATGGGCCAATAAATGTATAATTCATCTTCTACTGCCCATCCCTCTGTACATTACTTTAAATTACAGCGCACATAACCAAATAACAATGACAGCTTCATTTGCCAAGCGACCTATTTCTGTGCTTAAGTAACACTTATTGACAAGAGGCTCTCTCTGTCGATTCAGTTGAGGTCATTTGTTTAACTTAAAATTTGAAAGAAGTTTTAACATATAGGCCTTAATAAGAGTGAAATCTATATTTAAAGTCATAACATATCAATAGTAAGCATGCACGTTTTACTCCAAAGACCATATCACACACAGGCACAGTAACGCCCCTCTTATCTCCTCACAAGTGTTTGCAATGTGACTTTCCCAGAGATCATGTTAAATATTGAGCTGCAGTCATCAACAAGTGAAGAATACTGTTTGTTCAAAAACACATATGCGTACATGCTATCAAATAAACTACTGAGTTAAACGAGAGAGCGTGCATGAGCCCCAAGATTATTAGAGTTTAAAACATCTACCAAACAATACGCATGCAACTGGGTCAGGCACACCAGCTATTCCTAAACATTAAGGAAGCAATAACTGCATATAAATGAAAGGAACATTAAGAAAGTGTTCATGGTTTGAATGTTCTTAAACTGAACTACGGTCCAGTGGTGCAAAGGGAGCCCACATGAACCAAAACATGTGACTTTGTTTCTTTCCCAGCTCGAAGTCCAACTGAAGGTCAAAGGGGGAAAAAAAAGAGTGAAGAGTCAGACGTGTTCAACAAAGCTGCCAAATGAAAACATCCCCCTAGATTTGGAAATCTCACATTTAAATGTTCTTGAAAGATAATTGTAAAATAAAAAAGTTTGAATATCCTTTGCATCAAACCAGCAGCTGAATGTTTGCAGCAGTCTGAGTCAGACAAATTTCCCCAAGGGAGCAATAAAGTGTTTTGCATCGTATCGTTACCAGAAAATCTATAAATAGCCTACCTTTAGTCTGTGTGAAGTAAAGGCAATGTATGAAACACAAACAAAGTTAAAAAAAAAAACTTTCAAAACGTGCTTTATTTTTATAGTTTGTACATTTCAAATATGATAAACACTTGAAACATCTACCAACATATATGCTTAAACATTGCACAACCAGATGACAGAAATAATACTAAACAGACAAGATGAACAAATTTTGAACCGTGGTTTGGAAGAAAGCCAAGAATATACTGGTATGCATTAACATTTTCAGTCATTGCCTTACAAAACAGTAGCACCAGTATACAGAATATCAGGCATATAGCCCATGTATACTTCCACTTGTCTTTTGACAGCTTTTCTTAAAGAATGCAAAATGTGCGCAATGTTGAGGTTAAACTAGGTGCAAAATTTCCTCACTTTGTCCTTTGGTTTGTGCATAATAAATGTGGAATGGATCGTACCAGATCAGCGTCAATGCAGATGTACAAAATCTTTGTAACCAATGACATGACGTGTCATTTCACCAGATGACTCGTCAAAAACGAAAACAAGACACTATCTCAATTGCGAAAAGGCAGACAACATTTCAAGATTAAAACTGACATAAACAATCTTGTTTCTCAGTTTAGGCTTCATCAACGGGAATGGTTACGCTTTGCTTCCTCGTAGCTTTGCTCCTCGCTCGAGTCTAGCTGAAGGCAGGACGGTGCAAGAGGAATAGCATCTGGCTGTTTGATCTCCACCATGGGCAACGTACGAGAAGAGGGGTTTATGGTAAGCAAGGTGCAAGTACAAAAAGCCAAAACCACAATGTGTGTGGGGGGGTGGGGGGTCGGACTGGGCCTTCACAAATTATTCAGTTCCATTAGAGTCTGGTCCAGCATCTGGTGCATGTCGAGGTTCTCTTCTTTAGCATGTGACAGTTTCTCTGTTAGAACATTAAAATGGACAAGTTTTAATGTCACACAAAGCGAGCACAAGTGAGTCAGTCGGTTAGCTTGGGTTAATATTTGAGCTGGCTACATAACAGAGGTCAGTTTTGAGGTTTGAGTCCTTTCAAACACTCACCACATTTCACTGACAGAAAACTAGAAAAACACATCGACTCAACAACTTAACACTGAGTTATGCAAGCAATCGTGCAAACAGGTCACAACAAAGTTCGTAATAATACACACAAACAGAGCAAACCATAAGGTGTGATAATTGCATGACCTTATAGTCTAGGCTGTAAGACTAGAACATGATACAGTAACTGTGATTCCCTGAATTTCACTATAATATAGTCACACCTGCATTAACAGTAACACACATTTCAAGCAGTGCAGGCTTCCAAAGTGGAAAATGGAGGAGTTTTGAAGCATGGTTTTTTTTTTTTTTTTTTTTTTAAATCTGATTGTCATTCACACATTCCAAACAAAACCTTAATAAACATAGCAGACATTCACACAATTCAGTCATTCAAAGCCAAGCGCAGTTCATTAGTGAGGAGACGGTGTTTTTCAAGTTGCTGGAAGAGGCGATCTTTGCAGTCAGAAAGCAAGATGGAAAACAGAGAGAGGACACTAAATCAGAGGAAAGTAGAAAAAAGGAGAAAGAGCAAAGCCTGTGGACACCTACCTTCTATTCTAAAAGCTTTAGAAGACTTTTTAAATCTTTATAAAGCACACTGAAAAGAGCTGAATAGCCTTCAGTTAACACAACAATGTTCAGAGAGTGGGCTTTTAACAATCTACTGGTTAGATTCTTTTTTGCCTGATTCAGCATGACAGAAAAGAGAGTAAAGTAAGAGCAGATGATGAAGATATGAAATAAGGTTAAAAGAAGAATGGCAGTGAGCCTAACCCTTTAAATCAATTAGAATTAATTGGATAGTGTGACAACAAAATAGAGAAAAAAATGAATCTGCCACATAGATCAAATCCTTCTCTACAAGAAGTGCCTCTTGTTAAATGCTTGAATACAGCTGATCAAAAACAGATCTGGAAAAAGTTGAACTGAGAGTCGACAATTTTGTGGCTGAAGTTTGGTCATTTGGACATTTTTTAGAGTAGGGCTTGAATGTTGTTCTGCAGTCCCACACTACAAAAGACAATTGCTCACTTTCTCTCGTCTTTCTGCGTCTGAATTTATTGAGATGACTTTAATGAAAACACTCAGCATGTGGGATTGTACATTTATTTAAATATAGGACAGGATATGGTGTATCATACAAAGCTCATGTGTCATAATCACAGAGCAATTTCTTCCATTTTTTTCCAGCAAACAGATAAGGCTCAACAAATCGTACTTTCTATTCTGTATTCCACTGTTTTATCCATTACTTTACTTTTCCTCAAGCTTCCTCATAACAATCCAACACTAATTCCTTCAAATTCTCAAATCCTTCACTTCAGCTGGTCCTGTCTCTAGTACTAAATGTTAAAAACTGTATGCATGCATCAGTCTCAAACGCCTCCAGAGTAGACAGCTCTGCTCAGCGTCCAGTCAAGTACCTGTAGTTGTTCTAAAACTTCTGTGCTTAAAGCGATATTCCTAATATCTCAACTTCACAAAACAAGGTTGAAATTAAACAAACAGGGTTAAGCTCAACTTCTGGTTTGTGGAGATGAAGAACACAATCCAAAACATAACTTAAAACAGAAGGCTTCCTGGTTTTATTAGAGCCAATTCAAAATAAATAGAAATGAAAAAGGGAACAAAAAAAGGACAGAGTAAAGAGATACAGCTTACACAGAAGGAAGGGTGTTTATTTTTTTACACAATGCAGAAAGATTCTAGGATTCTGTACAAGAGATGGGATGCACTTAATGTTGACATGAGGATGAAAACATGAGGAGGGAGGGAAGAAAGGGCAGAGAGAAGGGAAGGGAAAATGGAGAGCGGGCTGAAGAGAGCAGACAGATGTTGCTCAGCCGGCAGAAGACGTCTTTGATGAGGTGTAAAAAAATTATCTGTGTGGGAAAGAGAAAGTAGAGTGAACCAGGGGACCGAGGTGGGGCCCTACGGAAATATTGAGGTGTGCACGGCAAAACAGGAGACCCACACGAGTCACAGCAAATCAAGTACCACACAACTACAATGCATATGGAAATGCATTGTAGGGGAGACAAAATAGACGGCTCTGCTTCAAATGCAAGAAACAGCACTGAAACATACAGACATTGAGTGGTGTCTAAATGTTGAGGGAGGGGGGGAGGGGAGGACACTTCTTTAGCTAAGTTTGGGGCTGAGAGACAACCTTCAATCTCTTTAATCACTCAACAAAAGGGGAACACCCAGCGGCCTTTCTTCTGGACGGAAGTAGACCGTGTTAGTAGCAAAGAAAAGGGGAATCACAAACACGGTGTGTGAGTCAGATTCATTGAGATGCATTCCTTAAATAGTCTATTACATTTCAATGGAAAATGTGCATGCTTTGCTTAGGATGTCAAAATATCATTTACTTTCAAATGAGACAACTGCAAAAATGCAAAGACTGACTTAATCAAAAAAGGATTGAATTAAGTTCTCTCAAACTGCAATTATATATCACAAATACATCAATGAAGGTTTAGCATTTGAAATCATTATTGTAAGTGGGCTTCAATTGCATCAACACAAAATGCCACAGTGTCAGTTTAAGACATTGATGTTTAAGTATAAATTAAAACATAGTAAAATGTCCGCTTTAATTAAAGGGACTCGTGCAAAATTGGGATATTCCAGTTATAATGGATTTGGAAAAATAAAAGGGAAACAAACAACTGTGTATATGCAGTCGGTGCGAAGGGAAGAGACATGCAGTAGGGGGAGAGGGGGAAGACAGAATGTGCAGGCACAGCAAAATAAGAGAATTACATGGAGGTCATGTCGTTGAGGGCGTGGTCCAGCTCCTCGCTGATGGCCTTGTACTTCAGTTTCTGAGAATACAACTCATCTATTTGTGGGCCGGGGGTGCAGGGGAGAGGGGAAGGTTCGCAGCGGAATGGGGCAAAGGTGAAAGGAGCGCATGGCAAGGAGGTGAAGGGTGAAGCATCCAGACCATTGACATGACAGGAAGAAGTGACAGAAATTGACAGGGGGGGAAAAAAGAGGAAAACAAGAGTTACATCAGGAAAAAAAAACATGGAATGGAAGTTAAACAGAAAGGAGGGAAATTCCTCAAAGTCATGAAGAAATGAAGCGTAGATATTTCACTGCCACGCTCCTTGAACACAAAGTCTATATTTGGGCCTGACATCTCTGACAAGCATTAAAGCCATTCTTGAACCTCATAAACCAACCAACTAGACTTTCTTGATGCTAAAGTAACTAAATAAAGGTGATATAAAAAGGGAAACAGAAATAAAGTTAAGGAGCAAAGCAAGACCTTCACATTGTAAGGAGTGAGAACCAGCGCCACCATTGGCACGACATCTAGTTCAAAATAACCAGAGTAGCGTTCTAGGGTTTGAGCTGTAAAAATCATACCTTCCAGGTCATCAATGGTCTTCTCAAGCTTGGCTACTGATCTCTCAGCGAACTCAGCACGAGTCTCAGCCTGTGTCACAGAAAGAGATTTATCAGTTAGTCCAACACTGGACCTATGACCTTTTTAAAATGGTCCTGTAAGCCCAGCTAAAGCCATGTGAAACTTTACCTCCTTCAGCTTGTCGGTGAGGACTTTGATCTCCTCCTCGTACTTGTCCTCCTTCTGTGAGTACTGTGGGACAAAAACAATGATCGGAGTCAAACAAAGGGGTGCGGAGGCAAACTCAGGATGTCCTAGTATTACACATTGGAATACTTTTATACAATGTGGTAAAAAACATTAACGCTAAAATTAAGAAATGTGTTTCCACAGGCTCTTCTGTTCCCCTTCCATCCAGTCTAATGTGGACCTGAAGGGTTTGACAGCATGCACTCTGCCACATTATCACTCTTACCTTCTCTGCCTGGGCCTCCAGTGACTTCAGGTTGTTGGTCACAGTTTTCAACTCTTCCTCAAGCTCAGAGCATTTGCTGGTGTTTTAGACAAAGGGGGGGGTCGCAAAGGAGAAGAAGGATGGAAACAACGGTGGACGGAACCAGAAGTGTACAAAAAAACAGGTAGAAGGGGAGAATAAAGAAAGGGGGAGAGAGGAAACAAATAAATAAGAACTACAGGGATTAAACAAGGAGGGAACCCCAAGTACCTTCAAAGTGCCTTAACAGAGCAGGAATGTGACTATAGGTGGTGAGAGTGTTGTAATCTCACTCAGATTAGTGGGTTACAGTGAAGTCAAGTATTTAGTGAATGGTATTTCCACATGTAAATATCATGCTTATTTTTAGAGTGTTATTTTTGCACAGTTTCTGCCATGTTAGAGGTGTGAAAGAGTCTAAAGTACTCTGAATAAAAGAGCGTAATAGAAGAAAAAAAGAAGAAGCACAGCAGGCAAAGCAGAGGCTTCACTCTGCATGAATCAAAGTGGGGACATACACTCATCACAGATGTTAAGTTTTAGCTGGCAGTACCTGTATGACTGAGGAGTTTAGTGATTTCATGCTTTGCTCCAAAACCCTTAGCTCCTCCTCCGTTCGCCGAGCTCGTCTGTTAGTGGGTGTGGCGCAAACGTGCAAGCCAAGAACCATTCAAACCATGGAGAGCATGCAAATAACCAGTACACAGTAAGAACAAAGGACACTTTGTTCAAACAGAAACATGTCCATTACTTTTGATGTTAGTGCTTAAAGCTCAGAGTGGTGAAACATGCAGATATAAGTGCTGGTTTAATGTCTTTAAAGGGGAAACGTCTTACCCCTCTGACAGCTCAGCGCGCTCCTCTGTACGCTCAAGATCACTCTCAATGATGACCAGTTTACGGGCGACCTTTAGGTGCAGCACAACAAAGTGTTACAATGCAACAACAACAACAAAAAAACCCTGACCACTGTGACATGTGTAGTTTGTGGTTTAAAGGTTTTTGTAACCACGCTGAAGACGCATAATTGTATTTGCTGTTGAATAGTTGAAATTACAATAAAGTATTCATTTATCAATTCTTACATAGGGAATCCAAATGTGTAGATGAACTGAAAACTGTTGTGATGTAACACAAAGTATTTCGTAACTTAAAGATTAAAAGTAAAATAGTAAATGCTTACACTTTTAAGCAGCTAGCATCTTTGTAATAGTTTGTTAAAAAAAACCATTTTGTATATCTTTGAAACAGCCTATAAATGTGGATGTAATATAATCGGATATATTTTACTTGAAAAAAGAAAAAGTAGGAACAATTTGAATGCTGATCGATGGATTGATAACTCAAATGTTTTAAAAGGTTAAATGATTCCTTAATCTGTCCTTTTAAACACAGAAACTCTCCATATTTCTAACAGAGAATTTCATTGGGGGTATCTACCTCTTTTCAACAACTGTAAAAGGTCTGAGGAACAACACCGGATTTCTCTACACGAGCCACTGTATGATTGTTGTGACATAGAAGTTATAAGGGAGGCTGCCAAGGGCTGAAAAACTCGCCTCCTCATATTTGCGATCAGCCTCCTCAGCGATGTGCTTGGCCTCCTTGAGCTGGATCTCCTGCAGCTCCATCTTCTCCTCGTCCTTCATGGCCCTGTTCTCAATGACCTTCATGCCTCTGTGAGATGAAACAAACAGTCAAAGGATGTGAAGAAGCAGGATCTGAGACAGGGGGGGGGCTAGAGTCTCCCTGAGGACACGCATCTGGTTCAATGTCATGTAGGATACATATTTAATATATAACTCCAAGGTAAATGAATAACTGATATTTTCTGAATATACAGAATTTGGGATGCAAGGACGCATCTGCACTATCTGACATGTAGTTCTTTAGCACAGAGGCTCTGCTTGTACCCGACACAAAGGGACAGAGAAACAGCCCATCCACCTGTTCTGTGCAGCAACAGAGCATGATGGCAGAGATCAGTCAGTCTGAGTCTTGTGCTGCTCATAAGAACCCACCTCTCGCTCTCATCAGCTGCCTTCTCAGCCTCCTCCAGCTTGGTCAGGGCAGTTGCCAGACGCTCCTGAGCACGATCCAACTCCTCCTCAACCAGCTGGATACGTCTGTTAAGGGAAGCGACATCTGCCTCAGCCTGTGGAGAGGAGAGGAGGGGAGGGGAGGGGAGCACATCAGGGAAACGTGGATAGGAGATCCCCAATTTTAACACAACACATGTAAATCAAACGAGCAGATACTCAAGTCAGCCCAAAGAACGTGGAGAAGGTGGTTAATTTGATTTTTTGTGTTTCTTAGTGATGCCCTGAACACTGTTTTATGCCAGAGGGATGTGTGTGTAATCAAAAGTGTTTTCCAGGAGGCTCCCCGTGCTCCTCAGCGACGATTATAATTATAACAATGTCCCAGGCTGACAGCAGGTTGAATACCCCGCCTCATTACCAGGCTCCAGAGAGAACACTAAGAATGCCTGAGTCAAAGGCCCTGAGACTATTTACTGCAAATGAATGCTTAGAAGAAGCATGCTCAACCACAGAGGAGACTTCCTGGGTAACTCAGGGTAGATGTACTGTACATGTAATCTTACTGGGCACACATTTGCAACAAATTGGTATTGCATTGGTTTCGCAATCCGGTAAATTTGGAGGAAAACTTGCAATGCATTATTCTGAGTGAAGAGCAGTTTCCAATATTATTCAAACCTGTGGCTACTTCGGCTTCTGGATGAGATTTGCATCGGCCTGGCAACAACTAAGACAAGAGGCCTGACTTGACTCTCCTGCAGGTCATGTGAAGGAAAGTGCAGTGTTGGATCAAAGTGCATCTGAGGCAGTGAAGCATGACAAGGGAATCACTTACAACCTATTCACTGAAGCAATGCTTTTCACTCCGGTTAAATCTCTTATTTAGTTTTAATTACAGTCTGAGCCTGAGATTGACTCTTCAGTGCTTTAAGCCCCTGCACACAAGATTGACTTCCCGTCTCGACAACTACCGCGAGTTCACGCTGTGAAAAACCTGTTGTCCTTATATGGACAAGTCAAAGCGCAAAAAGAGAGACGACTGCACTTCACATGTTGCCACATTTTTTACTTTTAACTTCCTGGTTTTTGAAAACATTAGCATCGAATAGTTTACCCTGTACACCTGCCGAGAGAAAAAAAAAAAAAAAAAAAAAAAAAAAAAAAACTGAACTTCCTGGAAAGGAGGTCGAACATTTCCGCAACAGTCAAGAGAGCATCAAATGAGATGCAAGTGCAACAAAGTAGGCAAAAACAATGAGCCACGGCTGGTCTGCAGCATCATCGGCCTAACGCTGACAATTATAAGAAACTCTGAAGCTAAAAAGAAACCTCAGTAAGAATATGTGTTGCACGATATGGAGCCGTGTACAGCTCAACCTGCAGTGCACCGAGTGTATCAAGAGAAATCCCGCTATTTCACTGCGTAGACTATTATTTCTCCTCTCCACAGGACACACACACATCGAGAAGAGGAGGATATATAACCTCATTTTACGTTCACTAAGCAGCCTCTTTGTGAGTGTACACGCTTGTAGCCTAAACATGCTTACTTGTTCCCTTGCTTTCCTGTTCGCCAGCAACTCCTTCTGTAATCTCTCGGCTCTCTCTTCAGCACCGTCTGCTTGCTCTTGTAAGGATTTTATTTTACGTTTTACTGCTTCTACTGATGTAACTCCTGCCATTTTCGGTACTGCCCCCCCCCCAAAAAAAAACTAAGTTCAAAGAAAAAAAAAAAAAAGAAGCTACAAATTGCTGCTGCTGCTGCACAATTTCCGAGATATTGTCAAGCAGCGAGATGACGTGCTTTCTTGATTGTGCTGAAGGCTGAGAGACGCGCTCTGCAGTGTCATGACGCTTCCCCCCAGGAAGTAGGCTACCACTGATTACAAAAGAGGGTTTAGAATTAAGGATTCTGTGGGGGTTTGAAAAAAAAAAACAACTACAATTTAAAAATCTACTGCTTTGCCACATTAACGATTTAATGTGAAACTGGATCAGAAAAAAAAATGTGTATTTAAAATGAGAAGAACGCAAAAATAGTTTAGTGTAGGCGATTCATGGGCTTGTAGAAAGCTGGCGGAGCTACAGCGCCATCTGCTGGTTAATTGTTATCACTACATGTGGCAGTTAAACTATTTAAGTCCTCATTGGAAACAATAACTGCATGGTGCGTTTGAACTCGGATTTTTTTTTTTTATCTGTTTATATTTATGCAAATACATCGCTCATGAAAATTAAAATAGCCTACACTCGTGTTTTAACGTCCTGGAAGGGGATACCATACAGCATCAAGTGTGATAAGCTAAAACCCAGCAGTCTATAAAGAGACTCAATATGGCCTAACCCTGTGGAGAAATCCAATTAAAGGATTATTACAACTGGTTTTCCTTCGGTTAAATTAAAGGCTGCACTTAAATTGGATTCGTCTGATTGACTCGTGAAAGCAAAGTGTCCCTACTTCAACTTGACCCTGACTCGGTCATGAACCGGATTGTTTGCCATGAAAAAGTTTTATTCAAAACTAGAGGGTTTTTTTACACTTTAGCAGGTTTTGATCTTTAAATTCCAATAATAAGCTAAATGTGTTCATTAGTTTTAATGAGCAGTCCTACTCTGGGACAGTTTGGTGGGGAACAGTGTTTTTTCCCTGTGGTAAGCAGAGAGCGTAGCCCGCAGATGTGAGCTCTATCTTGACCATATAAAGCAGTGGGCTATATTTATCCAGGCGCTCGCACTCCTCGCTCCTTGGGACACTGCACATTTAGTCTACTTCACTTTTCACTCTGGAAAAGACTTGCTCAGATTGAACCATATAAGACTGAGAAAAGTCAAGGCGTAAAAAAATAATTATTACACACTATGGGCATAAATGTTGTGCGTTTGCATATGGGTGACTTAAAGTTTCTATTCCTCATTTTTAAATTCATCAACCAGTCAGACATTCTTTGGGCAGACTTGTGGTAGTGCATGTGATCTTTTACAACTTAAAGGAGAAAAAGAAACATGTGAGGCAGCAGTGGTGCAGCAGGAGCGGTGCCTTCGTGAATCCCTTCCATACTTACATCTGCGGCTTTCTTCTCAGCCAACTCAAGTTTCTCCTGGGCGTCTTTAAGAGCCTCGGAATACTTGTCCAACTCATCCTCTGTTCCCTTCAGCTTCTTCTGCAGAGCTACCAAATCGTCCTCAAGCTGAGGTGTGTTTCAGTGCGCAGAAGTTTCAGAGGTGATCAGCGTGGTGAGGAGATGGAGTTGCGTGAACGCGCAAAGGCGCAAGTGCGCGAACAGAGAGACACAGACGCACAGGAAAGGACAGAAGAGGACAGGACAGGACAGGGGGAAGAGAGAAAAAAAAAGAGAGAAAAAAGTTAGGGAAGCTCATGCACGTCAGGATGAGATACCTTGGTGGCTGACTCCTCAGCAGTCAGCAGCTTTTCTTCAGCAGTTTGGAACTCCTCAAACACTTTATCCCTTTCGTCTTCAGATGCACGCAATTTCTTTTCCAACTCTCTTATATCGTCCTCTAACTACACATGCATGTAAAAGAAATTATAAAGTTAAACATCATAGAAAAATATTCAAACATATTCCCTCTAATTGCTTTCAAAATGTGAAGTTATCAATTACATTTTCTAGCTATTTTGCATCACCAAATGCCAAAACAGATTAAATAAGGATTTATACCCCCCCTCCCCCCAACCCCCCACAAAAATCCCCAAAACAAACAAACAAAAAAAACAAAAACAAAAAAACAATTAATCCTTAATTGGTATTATCCATGAAAGTAATTAATCCGCATTTAGGAGATGATCCATTAAAATAGCAGTTATAATCTGCTTCTGGTACTCCTGCCTTTTCTATCTTTTGGGCTTTTCCATTTAAGCAACACAGAAAAATCAGCCGACCTGTTTGCTTCTGTCCTCTGCTGATTTCTTGTCTGACTCGGCCTGCTCAGCTCTGTCCAAGGCATTCTCCTTGTCGAGCTTGAGCATCTGCATCTTCTTCTTGATGGCGTCCATGGCTGCTGTTTGTTGAGCGGCTGCACCGACAAAACGTCCAAATGAAAACGAAGGAGAGGAGAGGGGCTTAGGGCGTCTGTGCCTAACTGAACACTAAGCTGGAGTGCAGGCTCTGCCTTCCTGTGCCCTGTCAAATATGTACTTCAAGAGGGGGGAGACTGGATTCCTTTGGACATCCAATACTTTTTTTAGGGAGGGGGGGAGGAGGCGTGCGCGGCTGCCCGGGCGTTTTTTACGGATCTACTCGGTGATTCGTTCCTCCCAAACATTTGACTTTTGATACGCCTGTATATGGGCTGTGATGGACAAGCAGGCAGCTCCCATGGGAATGCTCCTTAATGCAAATGTAACAGAAGCCATTTAATGCACAGGGAATATGCAGATGAACATTTGGTTTTAAAGCTCTCTCCATAGAGAAGTCTCCAATGTCCTCTGCCAATGAAATCTGGCTCGTGCTTTCTTTAAAATATATGGGTTAGAGTTTGTGCTGTGACAGTGTTCTCTTATGTCTTATTTCTCTTGTGACAGACTTGTAGTGGGACCACAGACAGCTGCGGTTTCAAGCAGCCTTTGTCAACTTGCAGTCCCTGTTGTTGTTGTGTGTGTGTGTATGGGTGTGTGTTTTTGAGTGTGTTCTGGTGGGTAGGTGAGTGAGAACCCCACTGGGAGAAGTTGAAGAATCTCAAACCAAGTGTGCCATCTATGAAGAGATGCTTTCGGTAAGCCTAGTAAGCCCTAGAGGCATTGTTCACAGTCTGTTGGCTCTCAGATAGGGAAGTGTTTACCTGATAATGTATCAGATATCCTCCTTGTAAACTGTTGATGTGTGATGTGACAGAGGCAGCACAGAGTCCAGAACAGGCCATGATGGTTTTATTCCTCAATTACAGCAGCTAAGCCGCTGATTGACATTGGCATTTGAGAAATGGTAACTGCTTTACAAACAACTTTGAAGGACTGTCTCATTTTATATGCGCAAAATGTATTTGTAGCTTTAAATCTGAAATTTATTTATTTATTTTTATTCTATACATTTAAATTCTGTATTTTAAATGCACTGTGCTAATGCTCAGCTCTCAAGCGCACAAACTGCAGTGACTAAGGACACACCAAGTGTCTTCCCAAAGAGTCTCAGGGATATTTTTAGGACCTCCTTCCATTTCATGCACCTGTTTTGGTCTGTTATATGCATCTGAGGCCATGTGCCAGGAGCCCAAGGTCCAATGCTATTAGATACATCCCCAAAAATAAGTCTTGTCTTGCCTTGGCTTGTGTCTGTTTTACAGATTGTTGGTGCTACATCTGGTAGATTTGTTAATGCATTTTTTTTAAAATCAGTAGTACAATTTGATGTCCATATGATGTTCACAATCTTTATTATCATATTTTGTTTCTATAAATCATGTCATATATTTTCTGCAATCCAGGCACCAGCCTTGTATGAGAATTTGATTGACAGGCATAGTAATAGAAATATATTTTGTTAATCTCAGGACAGCCCATGTTCATAAAGATTGGCATTTATACAATTGTGATAGGCACGTAAAATACTGCTTAAAGACTGGATCTTATCTCTGCCAGATTTCCTGTTGTTCTGGATTTGAACCTGTCCTAAGCAATACTGTACTTTAAGGATCACATATTTGTAAAAGTAATTTAACTTTCTTTTCTCATTTGCACATATAACTGGCATACAGTATATAAAAAGGTTTGAGGGTGTGAATATATCAAGTAATGGACTGTTTTTTGAACCCAAGTCCTCTGCTTTAATTAAAGTGTGGAAATTAATGTACAATATGATACAATGATGTAGCTGTTAATGTTTCTTTATATAGTTTTTTATTCCAGAATTACTAACAGCAGAGCGCTGGTTTTAATCTTCATTTGCAATTTGATCTTAATTATCTCAAACAGCATAATGGACTCAGGGGAGGTTTATGATGGCATCGTGGATTTGCTCTGGCATGCTGGGAATGAAAATACAGGAAGCTGCATTATGATGTTTTCCTTCAACATATTGGCACAGTAAAAATAGCTCAGGGCCCAGTACGCTCGCTTTGATTAAAGTAGTCACAAATCTCTCTATGTGGCCAGACGTTCTTGAAAGTCACTGCACTCTTATAACAACCCAATTAGGCACTTACTCAATAAGACTGCACGAAGAGACATAAAGCAACTCCATCTTCTAATATTCACTTCATTATACGCGTTTTTGGAAAGACAGAAACAAACGTCCAATATTTTAGGTAGTTCTGAGGACATAAATTGGCTCTGAAGACACCACAGCTCCAGAAATAGCTTTTTTAAGGCTGCTATAAACATATAATTTGTGTTCATTGGGGAAGAAAAATCTGCTTCACAAGGCCTCTTAGCCTCCAACCAAAACAGCTGATGAAAGCAACTAGAATCAAACATGTCAGCCTATTTCCAAACAGTTACATTTTGTATCATTTGAATTGGAACCGAAATATTAAACTTGTCATTTTGCAAAAAGAGAACTCTCTAGTTCAAAAGAAATAAGTGATGTTTGCAGTTTTTTCTTCTGTCCAATAACATTGCCAACAAAGCAAATCATTTGTGTTCAGAAATGGCGGAGAGCTATTTCAGTGTTCATCCATAAACAGCTGAAGGGATGTAAAGCAACTTAAAGGGGATTCATTTAGTTTTCTGGACTGTAAATAAAAAACACACTTGGCCATGAGAGAACTGTCGGCCATTTTCAGACCATATCTGAGATTGTTGTTTAGTGATTCAGTTATCTTCATGGGGTGACAGCTGAGGGAGACAGATGCAGCAGTGAGCAGAAATCATATTCACAACACTATCGTTATCTGTGCTCGGGTTTTATATGGCAGCTATGGTTATAAACCAGGATGTAAAAAAATAAAATATACAGAACCAAATTAAAACATGAGACAACACTGAGGCCCCAAATGTATTTATGGAGAAAAGATCAGTAAATATTGAGGTTGTAAAAATGGGGAAATAACCGGATGTCATGTGGACAATCTGGATGTTTAACCACTCTCTCTCTCTCTCTCAAACTTTCTTCTGTGTAACTTTGTAGTCATGAGGTTGTAGTGCAGTTTGTCCTCTTTCCAACTCAAGTGACGCGGCCGCCTTAACAAGGGCTTTAACGCTAATGCTTCAGGACTGTATTCGTTAATCTGTTAGGCCTACAGTGACAACCCACTATGCACAAGGCATGTTGGGCTGTTCCCTTCCCAGTCATGAAGGAACTGATCTCTACTTGTGTCTGAAGTCATGTTGTCATCAGAAGACCCCTGAGAAGGGCGTTTAAGGTTCTTTTACGGTTAGGACGTCTCTCAAAATGCCTGTTGTAAAGACACAAACAAAAGGAATTTGTTTTTTTAAAAACACTCACTCCTGACCAAAATGAAGTCATCAAACTGTTATGGAATATTTGTGATTCATTTCTATTGATTGTGAGTGACACAGAACAGCAAGAGAATATTAGAAGGTAAGCCCTCCTCCATGTTAAACACATATAGCCAATGAGTGAAACTCTGAGGAGCACAGCATTGGCATGCGCCTTGTCAAATACCATCTGAAGATTTCTGCGGACATCAACCAGATATATATAGAGAGAACTGCTTGGCTCCTTCAGGCGGCTCCCCTGGGATTAGACAGCTCCATGCAGGGGCATAATCATTTAGCATAGCAAAAAGGGAGAGGGGGTACAGCTGGAGGGGAGGGGGTGGAACCCGAGCTGTAACTTGAGCTTAGGCGACGGCCTACTGCCTACTGCCACAGGGTTTATAAACCGTAATGTTCCACTGACATATACTGGTAGCTGTAAGGCTCAAACTGGTATAAGCACAGGCGGACAATAACCAAGTCCACTGCATACAATCAGCAACAGTATTTTAAACGAGGGATAGTTGCAATACATACGGCTGTGACACTTTGACTTGCACAGTCCAGTGTTTCAAATCTGTCATTACGGGTGTAAATCATACAAATATGTCCGAGGGTCAGCTGCAATTGCATTAAAACTTCCTTTTTTTGTTGCTGGAACGCACAGTGCTTTATTAGCTGCTTAAAAATCTCAACATAAGGCATACTTCATAATTCAAGGAGCCAAATTCCTGGGGTCTGAAGGTCACATATTTCAGCTGCAGGTGCTCCATTGAAGATGGGTCGCTTTCCTTCTGCGCCAAGTTTTTGCTCAGTTCAGGCAGCTTCTGTTAAATGAGAGGATCTGTCATCTCTCCGGCGGTTATAAAGACCTGTAATAATCTCTCACAGGCCAGGAATGGGGCACAGACATTGTAGTCTGACTTGGTTTTTATAGAAATCATTTTGATTTTTGCTGTGGGTAACTTTGGGAAAGTGTGCAAAATTTGCTCCTGTGTGATCTTTGATGTTTCTGAAAGAGAAGGTCTGAAATGATGGAAGATCATACTTTGTTCTTGTGCAGCTGCATCGGTCTAAGTAGAGATTTATATAAATGTTTAAAGTCCAAATGAAAGAGAAGAAGTTTGCAAAGAAGCCTCAGCAACCCATGCAGCGAGGACTTCTGGAGAGAAAACAAGCTGAGCTGTAGAGTAAAAATACCGAAAGTGAGGGCTTCCAGTGCTGGAAACACAAATGTGGGATAATGGAGGAATATTTGTGGCCTCGGTACGACTCCTCCCAGACTGTTTGTTTGTGTTCCCCCTCTGCAGATGGGGACGCAGAGAGGCAAAGAATGTCAGCCATATCTGATGCCGCTCACTGAAAAGAGGGGAGGAGAGCAAGCATTTGGTGGGGGGGGAACTGTCACGATTCATTTCAAATTCATGCAGGATGCCACGCCAGAATCCTGGAGCAAAATTAAATTCTCAAACATGTCATAGCACGAGTGTAGGAACTGAAAAAAGTAAATCTGTGTGACATTCTGCAAAACAGATCTGTCTTCAATTTAGGAAAACAACACTTTTTTGCACTTTGGTCATGTTTATTTGTACACAGTGAAGAGCATGTCGAGAGGAGAGCAGAGAGTAAATGATTGTTTACAGGCAGCTTGAACTTCTTCCAGCTCAAGATAAGGGATTCTTTCCAAACCATTTGAGTTTGTCCTGTTCAGAAATTCTCCCCTCAGGGACCAGAGGCTGCTGAAAGATCTCGCTAAATCTTTGACTTAAATGCTCTCTTTTTCCACAAAATTGCTGCTCGCTCATTCTGGTTCTGTAGTTCACAGCTGCCCAGCATCTTGTCAATAGCCCCTCTTTAAATATTTGCCTTAAATCCTTAGCCCCTTATGTCAGAAGGCTAGAAGTTTCCGTATTTGCCCCGCAGAGGGAGAATCTTTCATACATGTGTCCATATAAGGGCTCTCTGGTGTGAGGGAGGTAGAGGAGGCAGAGGAGAGGAGAGGAGAGGAGAGGGTGAAGTTGTGGGGGCTTTTTGTGAGGTCCAAAGACGTACTTGATATTTCTTTCCATTCCACAGGGCTATAAAACTTCTTGGTATGCACTCTGAGCTCAGCCACTGTTCTCCCTGTTACAGTCCGGTCTGTCAGAACCCGCGGGTACACAGGACAGAAGAAAGGAGGATGGATGCTCCACTTCTATGGCTGGGTGGAAGTTTTTCCTTTTCATTCTTTTTGTCACTACAACAAACTCCTCCAAACATGTCCTCTGTTAAAAACAAGATCTTTCATAGCGTAGCTTTCTTTGAGGGAGGATAGTCATCATTAAAACCTTTATAGTCTCCATTTATGGTAAACAAAACCCACTTTTCTGAGTTAAAAAGAGAGTGTGGAGCATTATACTAAGTTTGTAAGTGAGTGAACTTCAAACCACAAAATGACCATGACTGGGCTGTAGAAAAGCCATAATGTGGAGTGAATGTGAGAATCTACAGCGATGAGACATTCCAGAGTGGCTGTGTGTTTGAAAGCTGTGTTCACTGTGACTGGGTCACAGTGGTCGCTCTGCAGTGAGGAATGCCTCAGGAAGCCACAGCCCAGCACCACCTGCATTCTTACAGTCGAGCCTGCATGCCTGCAGCCCCATGTTTGATCAGAGGCCGTGACTATCTCGCCGTCAGGCTCAGACTCATCTCACAGTTGGAGATGACCAAGAGTTGGATGAATAAGTTTGTGCTGATCGGTGATGAAACACCAGTCGTGAGAATAGGTAGACACTCACCAGGTGTGGTCTGGCTGCTTCCTGCCCTCAGGTCTCGGATGTCTGCGGTAACAATATACAGAACTTTAGGACGATAGTTAGATGTGCGATAGTAAGGATAAAATTAACATGCATTCATACAAAACGTCTTAGATTTAAAACGTTACTAAAATATATATATAAACCAGTTATATTTAGTTGAAGAATTAAAGGTAAGTTCTTCACGAAGACGTCCCATTATTGATATAAAATTCATATAAAGTGATTTAATTAAATCAATTACTATTATACATTTTCTACATGTTCTACATTTCTTACATGTTGAGCTTGTTTTAACAACCTCACATGTGTGGCCTAGTAACCTGCAATCAAGGGTCTGAGCCCCCTCCTGGGGTCAAAAAAATCAAAGTCAAATGTTTCAATATGTTGATTGATATACCATGAAAATGGTTCTGCTACACATATTATTTTGGCCCTTCCTCCAATATTAAATTTAAAAATAAAATCTTCTGAGAAGACGAGGGGGATGGACAGTCAAGAGGAGAGACTCTTTGCTGGAACTGTATCGCGCTCAACAACATTTTAAATCTGACAAAGAAAGGGTTGAAGCTAAAAAGGTTCAATGATGCAAAGTATTTAATGAGTTTATTTTAGGGCTGTCTAATGATTGAACATTTGAATCCCCATGAATAGTTCAACACGATTAATCGCATTTTTTATCGCATGTTTAAAATTCCATTATTGTGCATTTAAAAAATATTTATTTTGAAATGTTGTACCTTCCTACATTCATGACCTTCTGGTAGTTTTAAGGTAAAGACATTAAATGAACTTAAAAAAGTGAAATGTTTCATGTTGTGAGGTGGACAAAACTTTTGACTCGTCAACTGAGCTGTCTCGTCTGTCTTTTTTCAAAGACCTCCCTGTAGTGAAATTACTCCGAAATGAGTAAAATGAGACATTTAAAGGAAAGCAGTGTCATTCTTTTCCATCGTTTTGACTACAGGGAGACATCGTGGAGGCCTATCTACAATATGCCTATAGGGGACAAAATAGCATGCAATTAAGAAAAAATGTATGCATTAATTTCAGACCTTAATTAATCACGGTTAACTAGTTAATGCTGACAGAACTAGTTCATTTGTTTTACGTACATTTTTAATTTGAAGAGAAACACTTACTTCAGCTCTCGTATCAATGTGACTAAAAAGAAGCAAGTGGAGCATAAAGGTAAAATAAAGGTAACACTTTAGATGGAGCACTTGAGTTGTTTTACATTCCACCATTTGGGAATAATGTGAAGGAAGAGCTTTGGTCATTTCATGGATCCATTGGAGGTAATCTGCTGAGTCCCTAGATACATCAGAGGACAGGCAGGGACAACAATAACACACAATAGTGCAGATTAAGTTACAATTATTTATCATTTTGGCAATCCCCATAAGAAATCCTCTCATGAAAATTGGCATCAGTGTGGAGAAAAATGTGCTGAGCTTTGAGAGGAGTGTTTATTCAGCTTTAACAGAGGGCTGGGAGGCCGCAGGAAAAGTGCTCAAGGACTTTTTTTTTTTTCCCCCTTTTGAAATGTTCCCAGTCATCTAGCAAGTGTTGGGCAAAGTTTCCTTATTAAGACAGAGGATCTGGATGGACAAGTGTTACATTTCACTCCGGACAGCTTTAAAGCGGAGACACCCTGCAGATCAGTTCCAGTCAGCGGCACAGTCTGGGACAGACGGCTTCCTCGGTCCTACAGCTCACTCTCGACTAGGTTTCAGGAGTAAAAGTGAGAAAAAATCACTGTAAATTACTGGAAAAAGATTGACTGTGGGCGGTCATGTTTTAGAGTAAGAGAAAAAACAAGTTAATAGATGTAACCGATGTTACTTGTGGAGCTGTCCAAAATTAGCCCTGAAGGTTTAAGTCTCAGCTGGGACCCAATATAGACCTGCTGTAACTGCTGACTGAGAAATACTGATCCCTCCTTACATGAGAGATACAGGACTCACTGTGCCGTCATGAGAGAAATAGATAGCAAATACTGTCACTCAGCAGATGATGACACTCTAAAAGGTGGCTGCAAATAAATTTCATTCTTCACATGAATCCCTGTCCACCTGTTCTTATGGAATCAGTAACTTCTGTCTGTTTTTTTGTGTAGTTACATAAAGGGTCAAAATGTGGGCCACTTCCTGTAATTTGACTACTAGCCTGGAGGTTAAAGCCTCGAGTACATGAACCAACTTTGCGTGTTGTTTAATGATACTCTGTATGAAGTGGACGGAACCGCTTTGACTTTGGGCCTTTTTCCAGGACTTTTGTTTTGATGCCTTGAGTTTGGAAGCAGCCACCTTAGGAGCCAGAAGTGCCAGTCTCTGTAAAAAAAAAATGGTGTCGGAAATGAGCAAGGATGAGCAAAAAAATGTTCGCTTATTCTAGCGCTGGCTTGTTAAGAAGAAGGAATCTGTATTTCACAGACACAGTTATGCTAATTTGGTTGCTAACTAAGCTACACAATTTACAGCCAACTACTTTAATTGTCTGTATTCAAACCAAACAATAAACAAGACATTTTTTCACCACAATATATAAAGAATATTAGACTATGAATTGAAATAAGCAATTTTGACCATAAAGTCATAAAAATTAAAAGGGGTTTTAAATAAATTCAGGATTTACATTTTTTTTCCCCAAAACAATAAAACTTCTTAAAGCTGGCCATAAGAAAGAATGCAGATTTAAGGCACTTCAACATTGGCTTCACTTCTCAGACCTGGAGGCGACGTTCCTTACTTATATAAACAGCCTATGTTTTTGCATAGAGAGCAGGGTTTTCATTTTACCCCAATCCGCTACGGTTTGTTCTTGGTTGTCTTCCATCTGATGAATATCTGTCAGATATGAAATTTGAATTCAACCACCAAAACATTTACTGCAATAGCAACTTCACTTTTTGGGGTTGCCACTCTAAAACAAAAACATCCTTACATAGAGACAATAACCAGTTCAGAGCTATGAAAGTACAGCAGTCAACTCTACAGACACTGTTTACTATTCTCATTGAGAGAGAGACTGTACAGTGGATTGGTAATGGAGCCAACATGTTGGGAGATCCCCACTGATGACCTAAAATAGTCATGTGCTCCAGACCTGAGTAAAAGACGCACCAGGATCCATCAGCTGCTGTCTCCCAGGTTTATGTTAAGAGATCAGCGCTTCCCAGAGCAGGCAGGGAGCTGGTGAGTCTGAGTACAAGTAAAAAACATAGAGCTTCATAACAGCATGACCAGCTTTTCTTGTAATCAGCCTTTTTTTTTTTTTTTTTTTTGAGAATTTGAAGGAAACATATTTCTAAACCTTAGCTGTCGCTGTGCTGATAAGTGTTGATCAGTTAATCTCTCAGGGATTGATTGATAATGATTAAAGTAAAAAAAAAAGGCCAAGGGATTAGAACATCCCTCATTTGCCCAAAAGTTTTAAAACTAGAACCTTTTGTGCACAGAAGTTTTGATCCTCTAAGAGAATCGTGTTAGACTGAGATGTTGTCTGTGATGACATAAATAATATTTTGGGAGAATACATTGGACAAACCCAAAAAGTCTAAAGCCTTTCCTGATGTGCATATTTTTTAAAACCTCACTTCCCTTTCCATATTTTTTTTTCTCTCTCTAGAAGTGCAGAAAAATGGCCGAGGGCAGTCTCTTTCTCCCTCTTTATGCTGTAAAAGATCATGATACTCAGACAGTTTTTTTTTTTACAACTTTAGCTGTGCAGGAACTGGATTTCAAAAAGAAAAAAAAAACTCTGGCCAAATGAAGTCAGGTCACACAAGGTTTCTTACAGTTGTTACTTTTACAGCCATTTCTCTTAAGTATTCAGCATTGTTTACTCTGGTAATGGAACAACGAAGGCGTTCTCTCCATAAAACAATCTAAGCACCGGATACTTCAAGGAGTATTCTTAACAAGCTAAAACTGGCTACATAGCTTCCAGAGGTGACAACTCTCAATTTCACTGAGGCTGTTCTTAGCCCGAGACACGACCCTATAACTGCACAGGGTCTCTTCTGAGCACACAGTATCAGCGCCGTGGTCCACTCTAGAAAATACAGAAACTTGTGGATTTAAGAGACTTGTTTCTTTACCATGGCTAGTTTAAAATGTTATACATTAATGTTCAAACATTGAAAGTGGAGAGGTGACCCATGTCATTTGGTTTAGCCACAGGTTAGCACAGCTTTATTTGTGTGAACTTGAGCCTGGAACAAAAGCCTGAACTAAATGGCGGCCAGGCTGTTTGGATTAACCACGGAACAAGTTGCACTGACTACAGAGAAAACCTTCCAACAGAGCAAATATAAGACTTTTACATTGCCAGAGATTTACACGTTTAAGGCTATGGGCTGCTGTGTCATTAGACTTCTGGAAAAAATTAACAATTTTTAAATGTTAATTACAATGACAAATCAGTCATTAAAGCTTGGGAATTGAAGGGAAATGCCGTGTAACAGAAAGTCTCTTTAATGCCAACCAATAGGAAAGAAGAAGTTGTCTATTCATTTCATCTATTTCATGCTGACCATGACAAATCTCCTGGAAACTTTATCGTGGCTATAAAAGATATTAAGACTGAAATAAATGAGTTCAGAGATTGAACTCAATCCTCATCTCTGCTTTACATCATTCATGTACTGAGATTTGAATAGTGCCAGAGTTAACCAGAAAAACATCCTCCTGAGCTGCAGGGGGAGAAAAGCTGAGAAAAAGATGGACACTCCCAGTTAAAAAAAAAACACATGACTTCAGTTTCCCTCTCTCCACTGTGTGGCCTGGCCTTACATGAGACAAAACACTTGAACAACCAAATATGGTGTTCATTAGGAAGACTCAGTGTATTGTGCTGGCCACCTCTAGCCATCCTTCACACACTGCATAATGCTACAGACACAGAGGAGAGAGAAAGAAAAGCTCACGTTCACGTCTGATTCATTGCCAGTAGCAGAGCAACAAAATCTCAACATGAGGCTACTTCTTCTCAGGTTTTGGCTGTGGAACTGTTCATGTGAACCGGCACATCTAAATGGGAATCTCTGCATACTTCAAGGTCTGGTCTGTGAACTAGCAGAAAGTAAAAAAAAAAAAAAAAAAAAAAAAGCAAAAAAAAGCACATCCAGTATGTCCATATTTGGCCCGTCCACCTTTGCCAATCCTTCCACTAGACTAGAACATTTTCTCCAAACATCCTCTGACCCCCTCAGACTGAACTATGAAGGGCAACACTGACATCTGCTGGCAAGAATGCACACACTCTTTCTACTCCACACATCCCTTTAGACAACATGCACTGCAAATTAAAAAAAAAAAAAAAAAAAAAAAAATCTTAAAGGGGGCTGGTTGTTTGAAACTCTTTTATTTTTTGGTGAATACAAAAAATACTTTTGTGACCAGATAAATATAATACATACAGCATTAAAATCATAAAACTGACGCAGTCTGTCAAAGAAAGCACAATACCTATTCAGAACAGAGCTAGTAACTTTTTTTTTTTTTCCTATTTCCGTTAGTACTCGCACAACTCAGTTAGACAATATATTTCAGAGTAATTCTTACATTTAATGATACAAACTTAATATAGTGGTTAGACAATGAAACAAGGAAGTTTTCAGTCCGGCTTTTAAGAGGGACTTGGCATATTGTTTCAACGACTTCTTAACTTCACGCACAAATTGCCACATGCTCATGGAATGCAGTCTAGTGTTCGTCTTCCAATATGGTCTTTAAATCCTAAAGGTGTCCACACATGCCCTTTTTATATCAGCATTATAACATTGTAGGCAAGTAGGCCACCAGCCAAGGCATTGTATTGTATGGCAAAGGACTAGATGACAGTTTATTAAGACCCCAGTGGGGATAAGACTGGCATAATGTTCTGATCCATAGAGGACAAGGCTCAGGCTCCCACCCGGCCTGATCTCCAGCTGCTTGCAGGGCAGACTCGAGTAAGGCACTATTAAAGGATGCAGTCCAGACACCGGCATGGACACATTGAGGAGATGATCTGAGTAACATGTCCGATATATATATATTACACACTAATATACTAAATGAACAAACAAAATCCTTGAATTAGTTTCCTCTATTCATTTTTCCTTCGAGTTTACAGGAGAAAACATTAATTATACTGGAAGCTTCATATTGCCTTCTTTAGTGCTGGACTTCAGTGCATTACATATGCTCATTTCAGTAAGAGCCCAAATACTATTCACACATCACATCTTACAACAGCTAAGAGTGTCTTTATTACCCTTTAGGAATAATGAGTGTCATGTATTGCTATAGACGGTCAGTCTAAAGTAAAAATGCCTTTACCGTGATGGGGCAGTGTCTGGTGGAGAATAACTGTATCTTTGTGTGTGTGGCTGTGTGACCGTGTGTACAGTGTAGTACGGGTACCCTAACTAAATCTGGCCAGTGTTAATAGGAGAGAAATCAAAACACAGAAGAGGACAAGAGATAACAAACATGACACAGTATGTAAACATAGAGTCCTTACACAGCTCTGTGTACATAGGGGAAGTGACAAAATGTACAAGCAGCATGACGTATTTGGTCACATATAGGGTAGTCCAGATTCTTTGACAACTGTCCGCTCTTTGAGAACAACTCGCTTCTCAAAAAAAAAAAAAAAAAAATCAGTCAAGAATAAATATCTTTCAAGCTAGTATTGGCTAGTGGTCTTTAATTTGATATTTGGACATTTAGTCCAAACAGTGCTACTCATTGTTTGGCATCAGGTGGATCAAAAAACAAGGTTAACCAGAGGGATCTGCAGCAAACCACGAGTTCACATTTTATTAGTAAAATACAAGTGCCTTTCCACTCTACACTACTCTATTGGTTAGTAGCATCATTGATATGTATAGACATTATGGTGCATGCAAGCCAGTGGTGAAGTGAAGCACACTGACCTTGTTATTAACCCTTTTGAGGTTGTTTCGTAAAGAGTACAAGCTACGGACCCTTTGTTTGCTCTTGCAGATGCATCATCAGTTTTGTTTCTAATTGCCCCTAAACCTTCAACAATTATAAAACATTCAGTAATAATCGAGGAGTTTCTGCATTTTCAACATCTTTGATTCATGATTGTAACAGTCAAAACTGCTCATGATGCAGAAACACTCACAAAGTAAAGATACGTTTATCATACAGCTTTATCCTCAACCTTCTCATTGTTTAACTTCCGACAGGTAAAGCCACTCACTGACTAATACACACACACACACACACACACACACACGTCACACACACACACACGTACACTACAGAGCACAGGCACTTGTTTTTCTCACCAAACAGGCCTGTTTCAAGTGCCGTATATTCTTCGGTTATATGAGAGTAAAGCAGCCAATCGTACATCGGCAACGTCTCCACACACCAAGAGGGTCTCGTCGGCTCGGCAGCACGTCCCAGCCAGCCCAGCCGATCAGCCCTCGTCCTCCCTCAGCTCGCTGGGCAGGAACTTGTACTGCTGCTGACGGATCTGAGCCAGTTTCTTACGTGCTTCCTCCAGCTCTCGCTCCTTCCTCAGCATCTCCTCCTGAGCCGCGATGATCTGAGGACAGAGGGAACAGCTGACAGAAAATGTGCCTTCTACTCATCCTAATCCCTGCGGATAGCTCGATATAAAAAAAGTTATAGCGGCACAGACACTCTCAGAGCACACTGTAAATCTTGAGCACAGAAAGGGGAGAAGAATACTGAGAAAGAATCCTACAGTGAAAAAAGTATGGCTTATGGTTTGTTTAATTAAACAAAGCGTTATCCTCCACCTCCGGAAATAAGGACCCTTGCTCTTTAATTCAAATCTTTGCAAAGATAAAAGGAGGCGTGTTTTGAAGTCTTCATGAGATATGAAGTTTTGCATCTGTGGGAGTCTGGATAAACTGCTCCACGGTTGAAATGGAGCTGATGGGCTGTTTATCCACAGCAGCTCGTCATCGCGTCAGATAAAAGAGCTGTGGCGTTCTGGCATATCCACGAGAGGTGCAAACATGCAGTGAAAAGGGCAAACCACACAATAGGATGGATTTATTTTCCAGTTCTCAAAACAACATCTTCGAGGTCTTCGTCTCACCTGAGCTATGCCTCCAACAAATTTGGTCTTCACCACCACACTGTCATCTTCAGTCTTGTCAAACGCCGCTTTCTGAGCCGCCTTCACCAGGTTGTCTGAAGCGCGCTTCACTGCGTTTCCAGCAGCCTTTAAACAGATGATATATAAAAGGTAAGCAACACAAATCATTCATGGCAAGTATTCAGAATAAATAAATAAACAGTAAAACAGGTTTTTAATGTCACCTGTAGTCTCCTCATGGCTTCAGAGTCCTGGTCGGCCTTCACCTTGCAGGCCACCAGCAGCTGAGCTGTGGAGGCAGCGACCTGTTTGGCTGAACAGATGAGCTTCTCCTCGCTGGCGTGGCCCTGCACCGAGGCGTTGGCCGCCTCACACAGGCTACTCGTTGCTGTTGCTACCATACGAGCCTACAGCGAGTAATATTTTAGAAGTGCTCTTTGGTTAAATTGTACATTTTGTTTAATAATAAAAGTGTTTAGAAGCGACTTACAGCGGATATGAGACCCTGGGACCACTGGCCATCATCCACTGCATTGGCCAGATTGGATCCCACCTGAGGTAGACGTTGAAGAAGAAACATCATTTATTTGTTGTTTTACATGGAGTAGTAATGGATAATATTTTAGATGAGTGTCTGTGTAGGTGTATCGACTGACCTTGCCTTGGGCCACCAGTTCTCTCTGAGCCGCTGATGCAGATTTAACAAGAGCGCTAGTCGCTGCAGCTATGGATTTCGCTGCTTCTAAGATCTGCTCCTCAAAATCCAGAGTCTCGTCTGCCTGCTGAAAGTAAAATAAAAAAATCAATTAGAAGTTATTACTACAATTTCTGCAATAAAAAAGTGAAATCGACATACAAAGAGGATAAAAAAAGTTCTGAAGCAGTCTAGAAAATACTTATTGTCTGAGTAGCTACTTTCTAAAGCATTAGCTATAGCATTTAAACGTGACTTTCAATTATCACATTACAAAATGACTATTCCCCTCAGCAGAGTGGTAGCTACCTAAGATGTCTTAACTCCCAAACCTAAATTAAAATCCGTCACAACACTCACACTGACAGATTACAAAATGGGGCCGTCTCTGCCCATTGACCCCAGCGGGTCCATAAACAACATAAGGCACACGTGGCTGGAGACAGGGCGGGACACTGTAGGAATATGTTTGATATATAGTTGGACTGAATAACAACCTAATATATCAAACATATCAGACAGAGCCCTGCAGAGAAGGCTTCCAGGTCTACAACGGCTCAGAGAAGAAGGGAGGGAGGGCAAGGAAGCATGCTGGGAGCCGGAGAGAACCCTCCTTTCCGTAAAGGGTGGGAGGGACCAAGGAGCAGAGAGGAGAGGGAGAAACGAGGAGGAAGACGGGACCATCCAACCTGTTTCAGACAAATACATTCAACCCGAATGACTGTTTGAATCTGAAGGGCTCGTTTACACACTACAGGTGGCTTTAGGGGTCTGAGAGGTTTTTTTTTTTAATTGTTCTTTCTGTTATCAACTTTTTTTAGACTACTTTTTTGGCTGATAGTTTTTGCCTTAATGCTTTTATGTTTTTGGACTTTATTTGTAACTATAGAGTTCTTTAGAAGAAAGATTATGGATGGACAAATATTTAGTTTCTTATATTAGGAATAGAGGGCATGGTGCAAAATAAAATGTTTCCTTAAGAGGGTGAAAAATTAAATAAAACACATTCTTCTAAATGCTTTTTGGCCTGCTTCCTGTACGATCACTAGAGGGAGACACTGATCTCTAAAAGAGGAGTCTTGCACTCACTAATCCCCTCTGAAAAACCATGAGGGAACTCATAAATGCAGGTTGTAGTTGCTGGATTAAAGTACGAGACGTATTGTTCGTATTGTTTTTTTTTTATCAAAACTTAAAACATGCTTTTCTTCATTTCACACAGGCAGAGGGTTTGACAGACAGTCAGACCTTGTGCAGAGGAAAAGGGACAGAAAAGAAGGGAAGCACTACAGGCACAGAGGGAACAGCACCAGGATCCAACTATCCAGTCTCCAGAGACAACAGAAACACACAACACAATCATGCAGTATTACACCACCAATATAACCCTGCATTGCACACAGAACGACATGAATCTAATTTTCTCTTTCGCAAAAGCACCATCGCTGCCATCTCCCATCTTCGCCTAGTTTCTCTGCACATGATGTGGTCAAGTTGTTTTGTTTTTTGAGGCAACAGTGCAGCGTAGGGGGGGATGACTAACAAGCAGAAGAAGAAAAAAAAAAAGCCTCCCCCTCAGTTTAGTTTAGCAATGAGGAACGCTGCAATAAAACAAAGGATATAAGTTCAATAATGGAGAAGGGGCTGTCTTCCCGAGAGGGTCACAAAAGTTCATCGCTCATTTGAACTGGTTCCAACATAAGCTTGAGGACCCAGCGGTGTAATTGTGTCTCCAGGCAACACGACTCAAAATAATGTTCGAAAGTGGCTTTGAAGAAAGTTTTCCAGAGCATCATATGTAGACTCACTGGACCAGATGTCTGAGTCAACATGGTATGTGTAACACAGAATTATTTTTTTTTTTTTCCTGCTTTAATGATATTGTGATAGCTGCTCAGTCACCGAAAAAAAAGATGACACCACTTCAAAGTCACTGTCACCTTTTCCTACCTCTGGCCCACATGGTCTCCCTGCTGATTAATGGCAACAACAACAAATAAAGAAAACCTGCTGTGCGTAGGTTTGTGTGGGTGGAAAGGGTTGAGAGGGGCACTTGTACCTTAGGTTTGGCTCTGGGTTTCAGTTGCTCTAGTTTCTTGGCTGCAGCTTCAATGGATGCTGCTGCTCCGAGGAGCTCGGTCTCAGCGATGACAGTGGGGTCCTCGGGGTCCACATACTCTGATCCTGAAAGTGAACACCACGAACACAGACTTCGGTTATTGCATGATTTCCCCGCACACTATCCTAATACCAACACACACACACACACACATTCATGCACTTGCAAAGACAATCAGGACAAAACTGAGACGCAAAATCTCAAAAGAACTGTTTGCAGAATGACTGTAATGCCTCAAAGTTAAATAAGATACAGTCAAAGTTTGAAGAAATGCACATTCGATGGATCATTTTCTTTTTATAGGTTTTTAAGTGCCCTATAAAATGGAGCTGTTTGGGAACAGCTTGGTAAAGCAGATGGAACGATGTTTTCATAGATTATGTTGAGCTCTGGGGAAATCTGTTCTGTGCCCCCAACCCCCCACGCCGTCCACTCCTCTACCCCCACCTCTGACTCTTTATGAAAGGTGATCCGAGGGAACAAACACACCACATCCCACTTACCTCCATCTGAGGCAGCAAGGAAAGAGAGAGGGAGAGAGAGAGAGGGAGAGAGAGAGAGAGAGAGAGAGAGAGAGAGAGAGAGAGAGAGAGAGAGCACATGGGACATTAGAGAGGTGAAGTGGATAACCCCATTGGGTCTCGGGCCATACACTGGAATCTAATTCTCACCCAAACACAATCTATTACTCCCGTCAGATGCAGCAGTGCTTCTTCTAGAGGAGAACAGTCTGGTGTGATTGTGTCATAACTATCCTGCGACGCTTCGTTTGGAAACATTCGCACAGCAATCACTCTGTAGTAGAGTTTCAATATTCCAAAGTGATTTTCCTGACCCATCTTTATTACTGACGCAGACAGGTTTGGTAGCTTGACTCAATGACATCATAATATTATTCATTCGAGAGGATTAAGACTCCTTTGACTAATCTCTGCTGTCTCTACAATCCTGTCATTTTTTATGTTTTAAAAAATTGAGTAGGCTCCCGATGGGAATCCCTTTTTTAAACCAATTCTGTAAAAATTCAGCTTACCCAGTTTTAAACTGCAGTGGCTTTAATGTGTCTCACTCTCTGCTGTTATTCTAAAAATACAATCTGCTGCCAACAACTGCTGGGCAGGATACAAGCCACTGTAAAGTTCATTTCTAAGTATACTGTTAAATGAGGTGCCATGAATGCTTGAAATACTAGATATATACAGCTGCCATGTGTGTAAAACGGTCCATATAAATCCAGATGGTTATACAGGTGGGGGGCATCTGAAAACTTCAGGTTGTCCACCTTAACTTTAGTTTGCATGCATTGTGCAAGAGTGTGTGACAGTGTGTATCAGCAACCTGTGTGCGGGCCTCACCTTTCATAGCCTCGGCTGTCTGGACCAGCTCCGTCACACACGCCGCCACATGCTTGGAGTGCGCGGCCAGCTGCTGCTTCTGCTCGGGGACGGGCTTCTGCAGCACCTGAAAACACAAGAGCCCAACACATGGAGATTTTCACATGTTGCACCCACCACGGCAAGAAGAAACACATGTGAAGTAAGAGATGGAGAAAAGATTTTAAAGACATGGTACATTTGTAATTACGTCTTCATGTTCCGGAAAGATTCATATTCAGCTGAAAATATTCATTGTGCACATTGCTAAAATCAAAGTGCATACACACTGACGTGTATGTCTGTCACATTCTTACCTGCAGTACTTGCTCCAGAAGGTTGACGTATCCGGTGGTGCACTCGATGCCGTACTGCAGAGCCTTACTCCTCTGTTCGTTGCTCACCTCTGGGTGATGAGCTGCTTGCTGATAGGGAAGAGAAAAAAAATAGAAATTACATTCAAAAAGAAGATAAACTGTGAAATTTCAGGAGTAGACTTTTATAATTTTATGTGTATGTAAATGAACATGTGCTAATTAATTCATAACTAAATGAAACTTGAATTTCCTTGTATTCATCCGTTTGTTATGCCTTAAGCTTGCTGATCTCCACGCTCCTTCTGTTTCCTGTCTTGTTACAAAGTGCTCTAGAGTCACTGAAGGACATCCTGACTGATGCTCGACTGCACGACTTTGAAAAGTGACTGAGTCACTACCAGCCAGCGGGAGCAGCCATAAAGTAGACTAGACTCTAATGTCCTCTCTGCTCTCAGCAGTGCTGGCCTCACATGTTCCCTGGCAGCCTGTGATGTCTGTGTGAGGCCTGCACTGACAGGGTGATGTGGATTAGCACCTTGCAGGTAGTCAGCATATCAGTGATGGCTTTGCGGCTCAGGTTGGCAGTGGCGATCACGTCCTCCTGCTGAGCGGAGTTGCCAGCAGCCACTGCTTTGGCCGTTGCTGCGGTGATGCCCTTTGTCATGCGGATGAACTCCTCAGGTGTGGTGGACTTGTCCGGGACGTCCTTTGACTGGAACACCTGACAGGATCAGGTCCCACAGACACAGGCAGTTGGATACAGGTAACGACAAGGGCTCAGATATCATTATAAAGATGGGAACACTACGAGAAGTAAAATACAGAGGCTTGAAATCTTCCAATAAGGATTAACAGAAAATTGAAAAAATAAAAAAGGTCTGAAAAATTGTGTTTAGTTTAGCTGTTCCTGTAAATCAGATTCTAATAAGAGATGTGTGAACCTGTAGGGGCCGAGAGAGGGAAGGAGAAGGAAAGGAACTTTCTAGGTTTTTTGTTCAGAGAAATAGAAATATTGCTGACCCTCTAGGAGCCACTTTTGCAAAGAGACTGTGTCTCATCATCTGACTCCCAAAAGACCATAAAGAAGAGATGTGGCCTTACTGTCAGCTCCTGCTTGATGCACTCAATGGTTGCCTCCAGCGCCCTGGTCCCACGAGTTGCTTCATCCTCCACTGCCTTCACTGTTTTTAATAGAGACGTCACGTTGGTCACCATGACCTGTCAGATAAAGGGAGAATAATGAGGCTCACATCTAAACCAGGAGGTGGAGCTCTTCATCCTCAGCAAAAAATAAAAATTTATAGAATGATTTTTACTTCCTCCTTCACTGATTTTATTACAGTGAATAATATTTACATGTGTCAAATGTGCTTATTGAAAGAAAATGATAGACATTATCTGCTGAAGAAAGAAAGACTGAGAGATGTATTTCAAACTAAGGGTGATTTAATTCTTGTAATACAGTGAATTACTTGCACAGGGGATGGAAAGAAAACATTTTAAGTTTTATTCACGATGACACATTCTGTTCCCTTCAGCTTGTGCCACGTTCAGGGAAGTGTTCATTATTAGGTTAGGAATTTGAGCAACATGATCGGCAGGGGTTTGAGAGGGTCCCGTTTGGAGGTCACCATATGTCGGAGGAACAGAGACAATCTGTCAACATAACCAGGTCCATGGGTGGGCCTAATTCCATTTAGATGAGACAACACAAGATACCCCCATGCATCAAAGTGTGAAAAGGGTTTTTTAAGAGTGCCAATATGAGTTTGGGATGACAGTTTGAAAAATCCAATGTTTGCAGAAGACAAACATAAGGCTCTCTGTCACTGAAATTCAACTTGGTTCCTCTATTGCAGCGACCACAGCTGCTCACAGGATAGATGCAGAAGGTCAGATCCCGAGTGTCTGCTGTTCAGCAGTTGCAGATGTGACAGCTTTTATAACAATAAAGAGTCAAATGACAAATCAAATTTTTCTTGTTTGTGTAAAGGTCAGATTCTTAAAACCCCTGCATCATTTTGTGTTTTGGATTTTTCTAGCTGTTGCTATTTGTCTTTACAGACATAGAACGCTGCTTCTGCATGACTGAATGCTCTCAAAGATACTCCCTCCTATGTTGCTTTTTTCTTTCGCCCCTTGTTTTTCACCTTTAAAAGTTATATCTGTGGATAGAGAGGGTTTCTTGTGCATGCCGTATTAAGGTGTTTTTCAGCTGTGTGAATAAAACTGACTTGACATGATAAAAAGAATTGTTAAACCGAGCGTTACTTGAAACTTCACTCTGATCAGTTAAAAAAAAAAAAAAAAAACCCTGCACTGCTGTTGTGCCTCAACGGTCACAATACAAAAAGTCCTGTGGTTAAAAATAGTTCTCAGTAAAGAAAACCAAACTTCACACACACACACAGACACGCAATTGAATGCTCACAATATATCACATCAGAGTGATGGGTCTAGTCCCACATACAACAGATATGACAGGCAGAAAGAGAGAATACCTCTCAAACACTGATAAGAGCTGTCATATCATTCTTTTGAAGAAGCTTACAAGACGTCAGACTAAACATAGCGCTGATACAAAGGGAGCATCTACATGCACTGTCCTCTCACACAGGAACATAACTCCATGATAAATCAGAGACTCTGGTGCTGATACAAGCTTTAAACAGATATGACATTTATTGAGCGGTCTGCTCCTTTACCTTGGCGGCGCCCTTCAGCTGATACATGGACGGGTCGTCAGCCGACTTCCCCGCAGCACATTTGGTGGCTCCGATGAGTTCGGCCAGAGCCTTAGCCACATCCCTCACTGCGTTTATCAGAACGACCTGAGGAGATAGATGCTGGTATCAGTACGGCACAATGGTTATGAGTATAGGTTTATCAGCAGCACCCTGGGGAGAGGATTTAACAGTGCAGGGCCTTATCACTCCCACCTCGTCATGAAAGTACAGACTCAGCGGAGGGCTGAGATAGAGGCATACACACAGGGGAGAGAGGAGACGCTGTGTGTATCAGATGAAACAATAATTACTAAAGGAATCGAACACTGTTTGGATAAAGTGATAGAAGACCATCATTGAAGATAAGTAATGCTACAAAATGTACGATGATGGGTTTAAATGGACAGTTAAAGGTGTTTGTAGTTGTAATAAAACATTTTTTTATAATAGTAAAAACATACATGTGAATATTTTATCGCATATTTCATCTTTAATGTATTCAACTTTTTCATCACCTGTGTCTCAGGATCCTCAGAGCCCATGCTGGTCGCTCCCAGTTTGACCACCTCTGTGAGCTGGGTGATGGTCTTGGCTGAGGACTGAGCAGCCTGGGCTAGCTTCTCCTGGCTGGATGCAGCTCCAGCAACCAGCAGCTTGGTGTCCTCCACCAGTGCTTTGGCTGTCTTCAAGATGCTCTCCCTGAGGGACGAGACACATTGTGTCACAATCTGCTCCGCAGTCCCACTCAAGTACCAGCAATCGAAGAGGAAGCTGTTTGTTTTTCTAACAGTTTGTTGAGTACAACACATTTCCTGTAACATATAATATGTTTAATGCATCTGAATATGTTTTTTCACTGGAAAAACTGCATTTAATCCGAGTGACTCATCAAAGAAAAAAGAGCTCTGGTGTTTTCATGTAAAATCTTGGCAACTGAAATCTGACTTTTTTGATCTAATTTCCATTTTTAACGTCATCAAAGTTGCTTTTCACATAATACAATGTCTGTTTGTTTTGTTTGGGCGACGGTTACAGCACCTGTGGTCCGCAAAAGACTCATCATTCTCAGGGTCCAGTGTTCCAGCTGAGGCGAACATGATGGTGGTGTCCAGGTCGGCAATGATGCCAGAAACAGCGCTGGCTGCCGTGATACAGGCCTGGGTGCCTTTGTTCCCTGCCTGTAGTGCTGATAGTACCAAGGACACCTGGAACATGTGAAGCATAGCATTACATATATGCAGTGAGATGCTTCACACGTGCTGCGTTCAGAGCTGAAAATATATCCCCAGATTCTGTACACATTCCACATGTTAGATGATTAAACAGCAGGGTTTCCCTCTTTTTATAGGATGTTGGAAGAACCTTAGCTTTTACATGAACCATGCAGATGGCTCACTCTGTCCTTCATAGACAAATGGATGGTGGATATAAGTAAGCACGAGACCCCAAGTTATTCAAGTTTAATACAAGTCCTGAATCAAATCATAGCCTGGGAGAGGGGAGACATTTTAATGTGTGAGCTGCTGCCAGTGTCACAGCAGGCAGACATTACTTTAGTTATTAAATGCAAAGTGTAAGGGTGGTCAGAGGAGCATGTCCTGAATGACTGCTACACTAATGCAGTAAGGCACCAGTTATTCCAATCTGACATAAAATACATTAAAACCTTTATTGATTTGTAGCACAACAATTAGGCTACAACCTAAATAGCTACAAAACAAAACACTCCTGGCAGCTACAGCAATTATTCACACCTGAACTGCTTTGTGTTCAATCTTGCGGTTGCACACACTTTTCTGTTCTGTATCACTTTATTTAAGCAGGTATATACAGCGACTGCACTGACTGACGCATGTAATATATTTTCATAAAAATGCTAATGCCGAGCCGAAGCTGCTTCCAAACTTCCCGACAGCAGAGGTGGCAAATTGTGAGAATGAAAATTAAAGTACAAAGCTTCCTTCTGCGGGAGTGAAAGATGCTGTATCTGTCTGTGTCCATGTTGCTTACCTTCTCTGTGACTGCACGGGCACACTCGATGAGCTCCCGTTTGGAGAAGCTGTCAGTGGGGCTGAGCTGCAGGGCTCCAGCCTTCTGGACCAGGTAGATACAGCCATGGCCCAGCTCCTGCACCCGCGTCTTTATCTGAAAACCAACCTGAAAGCAACAACCAGGCATCGGCTCACAGCACGTCCGTCTTCTCATTTGTGTCATTGTGCTACACAATTACAATCATGCCCTAAACTGGCACAACTCTCATCCAGCAGGTGGATGAAAGACGATTTCAGGCACCCGTCAGAGAGGGAATGCTGACACTACCTCATTAATTACCAGACTGAGATGCACGGGTGGGTGGTATTTCATTATAAGCATCACTATAGGCTTTTAGGTTTGTAGAGGCACAATGTCGCTATGGTAACCAGCAAGGTTTCAAGAGCCCTGTTGTATACAAGAAACTGTGAAGAGCAATGTGCTTATTAGTGGATTGTTTGCACATACTGCTGTCCTCTGGACTACACAGTCTTGTGTGATCTTGAAGGAAAGATTGTGTAGGCCTTTAGAGTAATGTATGCTGGAGGGGTAAATTACTGTTTCATCTCATACTGTCTGCAGCAGCCCTTGGTTTGGGTGTCATATCAAAGAACAGCAAACATCTGCTCTGATCAGTGTGTCAGTGAATACAGCAGAAAGTGATTTTGGCGTAAACAGAAACCAGAAGCTTATATTTCATTCTGACATTTCAGGGGCAAATATGCAAAGCGATACCAATCACAATTTGTTAAATCTATTATGAGAGTATCTGATCCCCACACATACTCCACAGGACAGAGAGCATAGCTTCTCACCTCCTCTGGCTCGGCAGTGGCTGCAGCAAGACGTCCTTGGTGTGCAAGCTGTCCATAGTCCACCGTCACCTGAGAGGCGAGGCCGCCGAGCTCTTCAGGGCAGGTTACAGATTTAGTCATCTGGTAGCAGAGAGAACATACATCATGTGTAGAGGCAGATTGATGTTTCTGGAGCCCCACTGACAAATAATATCAATGTAGATTGGAAAAGTAATGGAAGTACAAACGGTAAGGCACACACTCAAGTGCATTATTGAACTCACCATCTCCTGAGCTGTGATAGCGATGGCCTTGGAGAATTTGACCATGGTGGTCTGGTAGTCCACAAAGGAGCCCTCAGGTTCTGGAGGTGTCCCTTCATCCACCTGTAAAGATCCATTATATAGACTTATATATTTTAGGGTTAACATAGCGAAACAATGTTTTGTTTTTAGGGCTGTTAAACGAAACATTTTAAATAACGTTTAATTGCTGAATTTCAATAGCTAATCACAATTAATTGCATGTTTAAAATTCCAATATTTTGCATGTATATCGGATTTGATTATGCTTTTATTTTGTATTGTCTTAAGCAAAGGGTACTTTACTTCCTGTTTGGATAAAGCAATGCATTTATTTTCAAAGAAAAATAAACTTTTCATTGATCATCATCACCTCAGAAAAAGGAACTTGCTAAAGATCGAAAATGAACCCTGCTAATGTATTTTTCATGCAAGGGTTCATCATGTATTCTTCTAAGACCCTTTTTAAGCACTTTAATATTTGGAAAACAACCACAGACCAAATTAAAGCCAGATTTTATTATTTAAATGTAATACAGAAATACCCAGGATGAGATTTGTTAAAGCGTCTCCATTATTTAACTTGTGTGCTCGAGTCAGCTTGAGTCGCAGATATGTAAAACATTGATATCATCTTCAACTCTCAAATGCAGAAAGTGATCCTGCAGCCAGTCACACAGTGCAATAAACCAACTAAAAAAACTAAAAACAACATTAAGCCCATTTAGGAAAACTATAAAGTGGCTGAAGTGGCTTTTTACATCATAATAAACTATAGAGTCAGCAGCTTAAGAGTGTAAAATTGCTAATAAAAAGCTCTTGCCCCGATACCACGTCGCCTTCCTAAGCAGGTGCTTTATTCCATGGGTTGAAAAAAGTCCAAACGTAGGGTGATTAATTTAACAGACCCCTGCAAAGATAAATGGAGCTTTGCGGGCAATCCCGACATTGGATGCACATCATTTGGTTAACGGAAAGCATTTTTAATAGTACAACTTGTTAATTGCTATATAATTTAATAACAATTAGAAAACCATTAGCAAGAATAATAAACCTGGTTTATGCATGCATTTCTCTAAAGCCCTCCTCTTTAAACAGGCTAATGGAGTTTTAATCTATGTAACTAGGAAGTGTTTAAATTGAGGAGGAAAAAATGCAAAAGACACAAGCAGGAAGAAATAATTGAGGGTTGAGAGTTGAGCTCAGAGTACACAGATCATCAGCAATTATTAACCGCGCTGTCAGCACGGTGACATGTCCCCGGGCAGAATGAGTGACAGCTAACATCGTCAGTGAGCTGTGATTTAAAACTTGTCTAATGAGAGTCACTGACAAGGACACACTCCGTGCACACCCACTGAGGAATTAGTCTTAGGAGGAAAAGCTCATTTTGCCTTAAGACAAATAATACAGGGAATAAGTGTCAGCCTAAAACCCATTAAAAACACCTGAGCAGACATCTCATGAGATGGCATCACACAAACATGTGTTCTCTATCCAAACACAAACACACAAACACACTCTTACTCACCCTGCCCATGGCCTCAGCGATAGACTCCACCATTCCCCCGACCATACCCACTTCACTGGCAGCCTCGTTCAAAGTCACCATGATGTCGTCCACGGCCTCCTTCATCAGCTGGGCCGCCTCCGAGATGGCATCGTGGGTGTGGGACGCCTGGGGACACAGTCAGCTGATTAACACCTCTGTGACACTGTTTTGGTTTCGCTTGAGGTCAATTAATCAGCATGACACCATCTCTAGAGGGTCCCTACTGCTTGTAAGTCCTCAATGTCTATCAATGGGGGTCTTCATCAGACTGGATTCATGCTGTTATGCTTTTTTAAAATAAAAAAAATTAAACACAAATAAGAAGATTTAAAAAAAACATGTTAAACAAGTGCAATAAGTGACCAGATGGAAAATTCATGAGACAATATCAGACAACTTAATTTAATATGCCAGCACCTTGAAATAGAGGTCATTAGTACCTTTGGGTTCCCTCCGCCTTCCTTGGCAGCATAGAGCATCTGTAGGGCGGACTCAGACAGGGTCTTGGTCTGATCCAGGATGGTCATCTGCTGCTGGTGGTCATGCAGCTTAGAGGCCAGGCCCACTGATGCCACAATGAGCGGGTCGAAGTAACTGGCGAGCTGTGTCACCTGGGAGGAAGAGTTAAAGAGAGTTATCTCAGGATGGATTGGGGCTACCAGATAGAAAACAGCCTTTCTTAATCCACAGGGGACAGAGGGATATATGGTCACACCCAGCACCTTATGTCCTAGTTGGGCAGCTTCACCTCGGGCCGCTGTGGAGACAGGATCGATCAGATGCCCGATCTCCTGTACAGAGGATGTGAGCTGATCCTGGAGCGCCTGGTGAGTTACAGCAGCAGAGCAGTATACTATAAGTCTCAACAGAGAGACAACAGATCCTTTTTTAATTCTTTCTCTCAGACTAAGATAGACCTGATGGGTTACATGCACTCACTTCCATGGAGATATCATCTCTGCAGGGCAAGGTCTGTCCCACTGCAGCGAGGGACGCTTGCTCAATGTCCCGGATGCACTTATTGATGTTATCAATGGAGTAATCGCACTCCCGCTGTCCTGGTGCCTTGTCCCTATCATCAAAAAGATAAAACACATACATTACATGACGTCTCTACATTATTGCTAAAACACCATATGTTTATAATTATGAATAATGCAGTTAGTAATGCAATTAATCAAAAGGTAAAGTACGACATTTTTAAGATTATTTTCCACTTTCCTGGAAAGAGTAAGATGAGAAATTGGACACAGTGTTTATATCTGTACTCTGAAGCGAGAGCCAGTCTTATTAGGTAAGCATAAAGGAGGAAAGCAGGGGTAGTACTCTAAAGGTCAACTGTCCACCTACAAGCAACTCGAAAAAGCTCACTGATAAATATTGTAGAAACACTCATTGTTATTTCGGTTTAAAACGCTGAGTGAAGAATTGAAAACTTTTGGTTTTTACGAGATGGTTTTGCTAAACTTGAGGAATTGGCTCCTGATCCAGGCATGATGGTTGCAATTAATCTCCGTTCCTTTAAAGTTTATCGCGAGCCAAGTTATAATCGAATGCATGATGTCTATTCTGGGCTGCTTCGGCTGCTCGGAGAATAGAGTATGCAATGTGATTGGAGGATGATGATGAAGATAGAAGAAGGTGGGGCCCTGCCTTTGATGAAATGTGTTTCAGATTCACCGCGGCTTATCATCTCATCTCTGCTCTATAATGTTCACTAATCTATTACAAGGCAGCGGGGAATCTCGGCAGATATAAACTAATGCAGCAATTTATTGCTCAGCTGAACCGATATCACAGAATAAGCCCTCTGGTTTCAGAAACAATTTCGCCCCCCCTCCCCCACTCCCTCCAGTTGTGAGCAAACCATTATAGGCAATGATTCAGTATAATCCTGCAGGGACAGATGAGGCACAGGTGGAAATAATACCGACCTGATGGAGGTGATGAGGCTCTTGATGGAGTCAGAGACAGTTCTGGAGTGACCAGCTAGGATGGACCATGTGGGAGGATCTTTGGGGTTGAGGACCAGCGACCGGGCCGTTTCTAAAAGGTAAGTGGAGCTGTCGAGCATGGAGCGCGCTGAACGCACAATGGGCTCCTGCGCTGCTGAGCCCTGTGTGAAATTTAAAAAAAAAAAGTGAGCCCAGGTGAAACAACAGCCCAGGTAACAGCTCAGAAACAGAGGCAGAGGAAGCCAAATTTGTACGACAGAGTTGTTAATATTACTTGACTACCTTGGAGAGATCAAAGGTGGCATCAAAGGGAGGGATGAGATTAGAAAGGCAGCTTTACACACATGCAGGAAGAAACACCTTCAGTCTTTATGATCCAAGCCAAAGCCTCCCTCGACAATTAGATTAACAAGCCGGAGATTAGAGCAGCTGTGCCTTCGAGAGTGCAGTTAAACACTGCCCCCCTGAAAGATTACAGCCATAAAGCTTTTAGAGGACTGTGTGAGAACTGTTCCGCTCAGATTGAAAATAAAAATCCATCTTTCCCCCCTCAATTCTTTTCATGACATTAAAAGAAAAAAGAACAAAACATCAATTGGACCTAAATCCTGTTCCCACAATGTTCGCTGTACAAACCTTTTTTGTGTCGGCTCATATAAAACTGAAATTGAGTGCAGATGTCACAAACATATTCATTAAGTCTGTCTGCAGAGAAGCCTCAAGATCCTCTGTAGGATGAGTGGAAATCATTCCTACGCTGATGCTTCTCAGTACAAAAGGCGCAGGAAAAGATTGCTGTACATATTCATTTCGATAAATCATCAAGATCTCTGGAAAAAAAACAAACAAAAAAAAATGAAACAGAGCATTGAAATGAACATGAAAAAAAAGATGCATACCTCGTTGCTGATCTGAGCTGGGATGCTGGCAAACTCAGGGTTGTTGGCAAAGGTTGACAGGTTTTCCACAGCCTCGAGGAGAGGTGTCGTAGCAACACGGCACCTGTTTCTGTTGTCTTCTGAAAAATCCCCATCTAAGGCCTGACACATAACAGCACCATGTTAATAATAACCCATTTCTGCTATATTGCTGGAAAGGGAATGAATCATAAAAAGATATACTCAGCTTCTCGCGAGTCGGGGGAAAAAATAAATGCTATAACAAATTTACACTCAACGTTTTGATCGGTTGGGGAGTTGACCTTGATGGTTTTGACAAGGTTGGCCGTGGTGTTGGCCACCTCTTTGGCTGACTGGACAAACTGTCTCCTCGCCACGGGGTTGGAGGTCTTAGAGGAGGCCAGGCGGCAGGCGTTGCAGAGAGCTGAGGTGTGCTTGGCTACAATTGTTGCTGCAGACAAAACCTGACAAGAGGACACAAAAACTGAAGCAGAGTTGTATAACGTGAAGCATTCTGGGTAGGTAGTTGGAGTAAACTATTGAGTACACTCTTGTTAGATTAAAGTTTTCATACTTAATGAGCCAGCTAATGGCACAATCCCCATATGGCAGGGAATGGTCCTGGAATGATTTCAAGCCATGCGTGGACTTTTCTTACCTGTGAGGGACTACTGGCTGGGTCCACCAAGTTCTGACAGGCCATCTGTATGGCCTGATGAGCCCTTGCAAACTGGATGGGATCCACCAGCCCCTCATGGCCAGACTGACTATTAGGATCAGAGACACCTACAAGATAAGAAGCCTACAGGACGGGAGAGAAAAGCAGAGTAATATTAACGTATCAGTTCCTCATTGGACTGGTTTCTCTGTTACTCGAGATGACCACTTGTTCTTCAGACCAAGCTAGCATCCCCCACAAGCAGTCTCTTCTCTGAAACAAACAAAAGGCAGCATGACAAGATACAAACAAATATTAAATTATAGACGGTACATTTTTTGAGAGAAGATGAAGAGAGGGAAGCATCGGTCAGGTTGTGCCCTTTTACAGACAAAGACACTAAATGTTTCATGGAGGTGTGGATATCATCTTTCAGCTTTAGGGTCTCTGAAACCTGACTCATCCTGCATCACTGTCATCATAGCTATCAACACCAAGAGTCCCTCTAACTTCTCAATGTAATTTATAAATGCAAAACATATCAAAAATGTATTTGAATTCATGTTTAGAGTTTTTTTTCTCTATAATGATGTGTTTTTTTTTTTTTTTTAAACAGAAAGAAAATAGAGAGATTGACTGCATGGCTAATGTGAGGGCAGGCACATGCTGTCTCAGAATGATTTAGTACCATGCTGTGATCTCACCTGTCCTCCAGCCTCTGTCAGTCCGCACAGGGCTTTGGACGCTACACCCACACTCTCCCCGAAGGCTAAAACATCTCCAGTCTTACAGTGTTGAGAAATGCCTGCCATGGACTCTCCCAGGACCTACAGGAAAAAAAAAAGAGGGGAAAAATGTGGATAAATGAGTTCTTCAGTTGCCTGGTGGTGAAAACGTTCGAGCTAATATTTTTTTGAAAGTCTATACCTTTGAATTCTCCATGACGCTCTCGATGCAGTCAAAGTAGGAGAGTTCGCTGACAGGCTCATTTGGATTATCAAGGAGTCCTCTGACAGCCTGAACATAGACAGAAATCATAATTTGCTACAATAGGCCAATACTGAACGTTTGATTTTTTTTACACCTTGAACAGCTACTTTAGATTTTCAATACAGAAACACGATGTAAATGTAAATCACAACAGGTAAGCCTTTAATGTTCAAAGATTTTGTCATTTTTTTACTTGAATGTCGGCTCCAGTATGCAAATGCATTTGTTCAACGAGTGTCCCTCTAGTTTTAACTCTTGTTCTAAATTTAATGTGCATCCACAATGAAGGCTCTGTGGGAATCTGTGTGTGGTTCAGTGTATCTGGGAACGGCTACCTCCAACTCCCTCAAGGCGTTGTCACACTCTTTCTGTCCTGCTGCTTGCTGCGTACAGATCGTGATCAGCTGGTTAATACTCTCTGTCACCGCCCTGAAACACACAGAAAGCCACACAGGCTCTTTAGCTCTCACATGCGTCCTCTGCATGCACGCACACACACGCTGGGCTCACTCACGCTGACTCTCACATGCTTTCAGCTCCACTATTCAAGCATGGCACTGCTGGCCTCTCACTGCGGTGGGCTCACACACACACGCACACAGGAGAGCCGAGATTGTCTCGAGTTTGTGTTCAGCCTTGCTGAGCACAGACAAGCTCAAGCCAAGGCTTCCATCTTCCTAATTAGACAGAGAGAAGTCAGTCAGGCCCAAAGCCCTGCGGGACCAGCTGCTTGGCTTCTCACTAGGAGGAGGTTTCATACTCCCTCTAGCAATGCCTCACAGTCACAGCTTAGGAAAGGCATAGAGAAGTTTTTATTTCGCATCTAAATATAAGATCAGATGTTTCACAACTTTCTAGAGGCATATTTTATGTCAACGTGGTTCAGGTAACCAACAATCCAGACATATTTTGTGTCAGGAAAAAAAAAAAAAGTGAGGAGCATATCAGATATAAATCAGGTGCTATGCATCTTATCGCACCTTGCTGCCACAGCGAGAAGATTCTTAGCGTTGGCTGCTCCTGGATCCACAGACAGAGACTTGGCAGCCAGAAGCAACTTACTGGATGCCATGGAGATGTTTTTCAGATTACCAATGACTTGGATCTGGTCGTCCTTACTCTGCAAAGGCAAGAAAGAAAAAAACATACGGGGGACATTTTTATAGATGGATATCGGAGAGCTGTGCAGTCAAATACATATCCAGTATTTACCGTATTAGCAACAGCTTTAGATGAATAAAGGATTCTATAGAAGGTTTTTCAATGTGTCCCTACCAGCTACATTTCTTTCCTCACTCTGCAGGCCTCTTTGAGCCTGATTAAAGCTCAGGTGTCACGCTACATCAAATCCAATCCCAGATGATCTTTCCAAATTAATGAGCAAAATAACCAGAACAAGAACATCACACCATCTCATTACATCTGACTGTGTTAGTGCTCATGGGGACAATCATTTGCCTAAGTTAATTTGATGAAAAAGTCAAATTAACAAGTGACTTAGGTAATAATTCGACAGAAATAAGAGCTGGTCCAATCAGCATTAAAGACTCATGTGTGTCCATAAAAGGTTTGAATGTCCCTCTCCATGATGTTAAAAAAATAGTCACAGTGGTTCACCACTGATCAGATTCAATGCACTGTGGAGGGGTTTGTATGATCGTGAAACCTACTTGGGTGTGTCCTGCCATTTCAATGCCAGCATCCAGGAACTCATCAAAGTCTTGGCTGAACTTCCCAGAGGCCGCAGCCAGCTGGCTGCTCGTACCGCGAGAGGAGTGGACGACCTCGCCTGCAGAGTGGTTGAGTTCAGCTGCGGTGTGGTTCAGATCAGTCTGGGCCTCCTGGAATGTCTTACTGCAGAGAGGGAGCTTCAAAGGCAAGAGACACGTTGTTTAGGCAGGACTGTAGTGCACATCAAATATCAAGGTAAAGGGAAATAACATGTTCACTTATGGGGCAGCATGTCAATGTATGGTATGTCTTCAGTGTGATATGTTATTGTAATTACATTTACACTATAACAAATCATCAGGAAAAGCCCGATCAGGACTCACAATGTCCACCAGCAGCTTTTTACTGGCCTCTCCGATGCTCCTGAGGGCCATGTCAACATCCTTCTGGCCTGGCAGGCAATTCACACAATTATTCAGGGAGTGTGACACTGCTTTGGCCACCTGAAACACAACACATCACTCTGTCAATGGACAGCCATTAGTCATTCCAACAATGTCCAATATAATAGAAAATCCCAGAGCAAAGCTATAAGGGGCAAAACATCTCAGATGCAAATTGGGCTCACAGCAGTGCACAGTAATCCATGTCGCTAATGTATGCTGTTGTCACAGATATATGTCAAACAATATGTTTTCCCCTGAAGGGCTGCAGGAGAATGAGCAGTTTTACTCTGGCTCTCCTGAGAGAGAGAGAGAGAGAGAGAGAGGGAGAGCGAAAGAGAGAGCGCAATTCCAGGAAAGAGGCAGAATAGAGACCAAATAGAAACACTTACAGGAGCTGACTGTTATCCAAAGAATATGTTTTTACAAATAAGTAGAGGAGAGAGATGGATGGTGGGGCTCAGAGGAACAATGTGATTGCTACATCCAGCAGTTTATGCTACCTGTGCCAGTCTCTGCTGACTCTCTGCATCCCCTGGATGAACCAGGGCCTGATGGGCTTCATGGATTAGCATGGCCGAGCCCTCCATGACGTACTGCGCTGAGTCCAGCATCGCAGCCGACGCCTGAGGCTCCCTGGTGCTGGCTGCAACTCCTCTGGCTGCTTGAGCCAACGTCCGTAAAGCCTGCGCCGTTTCTCTGGCAGCCACGCCTGCAAACAACAAAAAGAGAAGATTTCATGAAGCAAACTAAATTAAATCAGTATAATTAAAGCAACTGATTTCCATTCCTGCCCCATAAAGACGCCAACTGCATAAATATGGAGCTTGCATATTAGAGACTGACCGATTAATCCGCCAGCCGATAATATCAGCTGATATTAGCATATCCAGTGACTGTCATATCGGCTAATTTTATCGCAGATATATGCCGATATTACTGGATTTATTCACCAGTCAAATATCATTTCATAAGAGTTTCATTGTGTTAAACTAGCAGCTCTCTATCACCAGCAACGTGTGCTACATGGATTACAAAAAGCATTATCTGTCTCCAGAGTGTTGAGGGGTGATGCGCGTTCATGCCCAGTTACTTTCCAGTTGAGTGACCATCCTGTCTTCATTATATCTTTTCCACAAGTGTATTGCATTTGAGGGATTAAACCATTCAATGTGCATATCTATATCTATCTCTAAAGGTGAAAAGTTGATCCAAGAAATATATCTGTCGTTATATCGGTATCGGATTTTTTCTCTCCACAATATTGTTATCGGACCCAAAAATCCCCAATCTGTTGAGCCCTTTTTACACATTCAAAACATTATACTGATAAAAATATGAAGTTTGCATCTACACATTGGAGTGTATTGAAAAAATAATCATGTTTTTGTTCAAATCTGAACTGACACACACACACACACACACACACACACAGAGGTATGTGTAATTCAAGCCGCTGATATAGTTGTGATAGTTTTGTTTAAATCAGCTGGAAGAAGCTCACTGTTCCACACTGAGAACAAACTGTAATAGTAAGAAGCCCTCACTGTTTAAAGAAATTAGTTTATATAAAAAATATATTGCTCCTGATTGGAGGTTCCCTTAACATATCACACAAATTGCGTCAAATTGCATTAAGCAGTCAAGTGGAGCCATTTGCTGATGGAATTTTAAATCCAGTGGAAATAAGATTAATGAGTAGTGAGCAGCACCGTGAGCCACAGCACAAAGTTCTGTCTCAAAGCCTTCATTGTTAGAAATACCTTCCCTTATCGCTCTTCACCTGACAAAACAACTTGAGCCAAAGTTTGTGCCAAAACAGTTGAGCCATGCAGGATTCAGGGGGGTTCAGTTCGAGGAAAAGGTGATAGCACTAATATAATGTTCACCACCTCCTCTGCCTGCCTTCTTCCTCACATTCTAGCTTGGCATATCGCTGAAAGAAATTACTTTTTCAATCACATTACAGTCGGCAATCTTTTCATATTTACCTATCAAATCAGGCAATGTTACCACTCTACACACAACTATTTATTCAGACAGTTACAACGAGAATACATTTGGCTTACCTGTGTAATGTTCATTTCCCTGCGCAGCACACGTGAGCAGCTGGGCCATGGAGGAGCCCACAGCCTTAGAAGTGCTTCCTAAATCTTGAGCACACTTCTCCAGCTGTTTGAACACCAGACAAACAAATAAAAGATCCCATTTATAATTAAGTCCTCATCGTGTGCACAGTAAAATGGTTAAAATGACAGCACACAATTTGCAGTGTACTGACCGTTTCCCCGGGAAGAGGTTTGAGTTGGCTATCGATGACAGACATCTTGGCATCCTGAAGCTCACTCTTGAGAGTCTGAACAGTTTTGAGGGCCGAGTCGATCTCCAGAGGACCACAGGCTTCATGAGCCTTCAAATCACACACAAAAAAAATCATTCTCATATACACCTAGCTATTATACCACAAGACCAGCCTATATGCTGTGCTTAATATCTCTGAAGGAGATCAAAGCACTGAGCCTATCTAAATTTAACAAGAGAAATGAATGAATTGCCTTCATCCATGAGATGAATCTCGCTATATCTGATACTCTTTTGTATAGATACCTTCTGGGTTGCAGTCCTGAGCTCTGCCAGGCAGGTAGCCAAATTCTTAGCACACTGGCCCAGTTGCATCCCAGCAGCCTGGTCAGCCACTGTTGGGACTGCCGACTTAGCTGAAGTCACCATCTTACTTCCAGGCTGAAAAAATGATGGCAGAGAAGCACAAAAAAAAACACACCTCATTTTCTGTTTGCTTTGCTTAAAGAATGTTGAAGCAGTTATCTGCGTGGTGGTGAAAGGTGTCACCTGTAAGAAGCCCTGGCTGGCCATGATGAGGGCAAGCTGTGCACCGAGCTCCTCGGGTTGGGCCTGGCTGCTCCTCATCCCCTGCACCAACTGGGGAATGCTATCTGCCACTGCCTGCATTTGAACACACGGATTCTTAGTGCTTTATATGCACTTCATCATGACTGAATGAAGAGAAAATGTGCTGCCGAGTTTTATGACAATTCAAATTCAAAATGTGAGTACATGACTGTACCTTGCAGCTATGCACGAGCTGTTGGTGTGAGACCGTATTTTTGTTCGAGGCAGCAGCATTCTGGGCAGCTGCGATGGTCTGTGTAGCAGCAGCCGCCGCCTGCTTAGCAGCTATCTGTGAAGGAGACACAAATGGAAATCATTTAGATAAAAAGAAGGAAAGTACCCGCTGGCTTTGAGTACATTGAGTTTTGTTCTGTGCAGCACTATGTTGTCTTCTTCAGTACTCTATATCAGTGAATAATAAAGCTATCTATCTATCTACTCATTGTTCTAATCAATGTAAAAAGAAGAGCAGCAACTTTACTTTATTTTTGCTATGTTTCCAAAAAGACATGACTAAATATATACCACTCAGCTCACATTAATTCACAGACACAAGGCTAGCTTTGAAGTCATGACAGGATTGAAAACAGAGGAAGAGAGGAGACATTCCTTGTTGAGTGGATAAGGAGGGGAGGATGAAACAAGAAAGTCAGGAAACATGATAACAGTGTACTGACGAGAAAACAAGACTGAACTGCAAGTGGAATTGACATGAAACGTTGAAATAAGATTTTCTAACTAATGTAGTGCAACTCTCATATGTGGAATACTACATTAACTTAAAAAAAAAAACATGATTTATATTTCCATAGCAGCTGTGTGGTAGGAGACAACAGCTAACAATAAGGCTGTTTTGATGGGGACTAAATATGATCATTTCAACATGCACACTTGCAGAACTTTGGTCTTCTTTGCCTCACACATATCTATGACAGATGAAACCATTAGCACCCCTACTGTGACCATCTGAAGCAGGAAAGCACATAATGTATGTCTGATACCGGGCTGATATCAGCCCTGGGCAGTGCATAGTTTATGGGCCTGGGAAATTGAACATTTAGAGCTCTGGAGTAGAGAGAGGGGCGAGTCATTAGGGGTAAACTGATACCAAAGGCTAAACGCAGATCTTTACACTTTGATAGTTCACTCACAGTGCTGATGGGATTTAAAGCTCACTCCTACAGGAAAAGAGAAATAACTCTATCCTAAATGGGCTGTATTTGAACAAATGGATGTAGAGGCATTCCATTATAAGCTATCTGTCAGGCTAATGTCTAAACTGTCCATTTATTTCTACCTATTTTCTAAAATATTTATACTACAGAAAGAAACATGGGAAATGAAATATTTATGTGACACCTCAATGTGAAAGCACGCACAGATAAGAACATGTTGGCTCCAATGACTGACCTCCAGCCTGTTGACCAGTTTTTTCTTTATTGCGTTCTGAGCCGCAGCATTCGTGGCTACGCGTAGCCCCTCAGCCGCCTCTCTGAGCCTCTGCTGTTGGTCCTCATTCTCTGGGTAGGCAGCCGCCCCCTGAATGCACAAAAACAGACATGCATACACACATCAACACACAGACAAATATGACCATGACACACACACAGACAGAATAGAACAATAGCGATCAGACAATAGCGAAGAAAGACGAGCCACTGTGATTATACATACGGTACAATAGATGCAAATATGTATTTAGCTCTGTCTGCTTTTCTGACGGTTTCCAGGGAAACCATCAGTGCGATATTCTCACTTCCTCTTTGATAATGGCAGTGGTGTGTGGTGATTAATGTGTCCCAGATCAAAAAGCATCTAACGTGCCATGAGCAACATTTCACTTTTCGGAGTATTTCACATATGATAATATCCTGCTCGACAGTGCCAGGGGCTTATTAAGAGCCACTGACGCTGCACCCTTTCATTTCGGATGTGAAATCAAGCGGGCTGCTTGTGCATGCAGTAATGCCAAAATGTGTATGCAATGAAAAGAAAGCGACTCAGTTCAGTTTATCTTTCAACACGGCACAATAACGTCATGGCAGTGCTGGTAGAGAGAAATCTCTCACCAGTGCTGGATCAAAGTGATTGTTTGTAATGTGGTTTAACTTCTGTCACCTGTATTCTTTAAAATGAAATAACATTACTAGTATAATCCCTTAGCTAACAATCAAATTGTTGCATCAAATTCGAAGAGTAACCTGTTACAGTCTCACCTTCGCAGCCTCCACCATCCGAGCCGTGGCGTCAGCCAGGAGTTTGGCTGCAGCCAGAAGTTTCTTGGAGTTGTCGACATCAACCTCTGCCTCTGCATCAGATCTCATGGCATTGACCAAGTCAGAGGTGGCCTGAGCTAACACTCTGGCCTGACGCACCATCTCGCCTGTTCACCAATACAGACGCTCGTTAAGTACGAAAAGGAAGATGACTGCAAAAATCCAAATCAACCAGTGAACAATACACAAACACTTTATAATTACATTCACAACTCTAGCAAATGATACAATCTTTCACAGATAAATGTATACTTCAAAAAGTGTTTATACAGAAATAATACATTTTTTAGTAGCTCAGTTTCAACTGGAAACTTATTTTTTGGCTTATATGGTGATTTGAATACCTACAAAATAAAGCTACATTAACTAGTTGATGAAAAATCCTCTGGCTAGAGTTAATATGAGAAGTCCTTAAAATACTCTGATGGTATCATATTCTATCTTTGTGCATCACAAAGAAATGTCTGTATTGTCCTTGTCCTGCAGCATCTCATCATTGTTTTCACCCCCTGACTTTCATAGCTGAAGGTTTCCTGTGAGTCACCCTCTCTTACACAAATACAAGTCTTTGAAATAAATGCAACATCTCCCCACACACCTGCTATAAAAAGCTGAGTTTCCCAAACACCCACCTGCAGCTTGAAATAGCTCACCCAGAGAAGACTGTGAGAGACAATACACCCAGGTGCTTCACAACCTACATCCAATGGCCTTGGGAACCAACCAATACACTTTCTGTAGAAGGAGCTCTGAGGGCTGAGGTATAGCTACAGCTTTCCTTTTCTTTTCTTTTTTTCTTGTTGATTTATGGAAGGTAAAAAGTTTGCCCTTCCAAAAATGCCCAGGTCATGTGTTTCCGTTCAAGTTTCAAAGCCTCCGTGATGCTGATTGAGACCAGATTCAGAGCTCTGTAGTGGTTTTGGATGACATGTTTCCTACAACCCCTTGAGGATTGGCTGGGCTTGGAAATTCTTCAGCCTCATGTCTTAAACCATAACAAACAGAATGAGCTTTGAAAAAAGTCTCAAAAGATTTTTTAGATCACTAAACATGGACAAAAATATCTTAAGGCACTTTTGTGCTGTCAAAACACATGAAGTCAAAGCAGGTATTCATTAAAGATCACCTGATTCTTTTACTCTTTTTCCTTTTGTTGGAGTACGGAATTTGGAATCAACTAAAGAGACACCAAACACTTTCCATTGCATTCTCTCTGCACTCACCAGCATCTCCCATGGAGGTAAAAATGTTCTCCGTCACATTCATGATGGTGTCGGTGGCCTGGTCGTAGCGTCCGATGGGCTCGCCGCAGCTGGCGTAGTGGCGGACATGCTGCAGCAGGTCGCTGAGGGCCTGGCTCACCACGCCAGCTGCCGCCCCCACTTGTTTCAGCAGCTCGCCATCGTCACTGGCCGAGCGGCACGCCTTTACACAGGTTTCCACAGAGCGGTCCACCAGCTTTCCAGCCTCAACAAGCTGCTCCTGACACACTGGGGAGCTGATGGTCGGGCTCACTACCTGCGTTACACAAAATCATTGGCTGGAAGTCAGACGGATTACAAAAACATGAAACTTTTATCGATTGATTTTAGCTAAACAATTCCTTCATTGTGTGTGAAATATGATGCAAAGTCCTTGCTCTAACTTAAAGAAAATGTTCAAATATAGCACCTTTACATTAATGAGCTGAAAGAAAACAAAATAATCCAGTGCCATCACTTTTGTCTGGATGTATTTCCTGCCTGTTGGTTCGTCCTTTACCAACTTGGCTACTGCAAAAAAAAGCAAGTTTTAGATCAGTACCTTGGTGCATGCCACCAGCTGTGAGGTGGACAGGGCACACTGAGTGGCAGCTGCGATCACCCGGTTCTGCAGTACGGTGTCCTCGGCCACCTGGGCCACGTTCTTGGCCTTCAGGACCAACATAGCAGCTGCATTGGCCACTGCTTTGGCAAGATTCATCAGAGTGTCCTGCAACATATTAATCAATGTCCTTCACTGAAACACAGCACAGCTGCACACATGCGACTGAAGGGAGCAATGAGAGTCAATGTTTTCAGCTCGATTTGTTCAGTTGATGAAGTGTGAGTTGTGGCACAAAGACTAACAGCAGTGTAACAAGAAAACTGATTTAAGCAAGGGACGGAAAGTGATGAGGAATCTAAAGGAGCTGAATAAATTGTAGATAGAAAAGCTAATAGAAAACAACTTTTCATGTGGTAGGAAAAATAGTGAAAGCCTCAAACAGACTTGCTGACACACTATAATCTCATTTTCTACAAAAACTCTCCTCACACTTAGTCATATGATGCACATTAAGTAATAGTCTAATATTAGAGCCTGAGATGATTATTTCAGCATGTATTGACATTTTTTTTAAGCCCTGAGAGCCTGTGTGTGTCTTCCTGTTTGGCCGGCAGTGTCATAGAAACAGTGAGTGGGCGGCGTCCAACCTGGAACTTCTCGTCGGTCTCGCCCTCCCCCATGTGACGGAGCAGGTCCCCGCTGGCCTGTCCGATGCTTCCTGCCGCAGTCAGCACAGTCTGTCTGGGCTGTACAAGGATGACATCATCACAATCATTACGCTGGCCTGTTCTCACACAGATGACTCCATGAATGGTCTAAAAAGAGACTTGTGGATCAATTATCTTCACTGTGAACTGGACAAAAAAAAAAAAAACAGAAGCAGGAGGTTCGATATGGAATGTGGCTTTGTGGCTACGGAAGTTGCAAAGGAGGATTGAATCAAAGCCAGAAGAATAATCAGTGGGCGTCTCACCTCAGCAGCTGCGGGCTCAACAGATCTGAGCAGATCTGACACGGCTCCTGCCAGCATCCTGGCAGCGCCCATGAGCTTGTGTCCACTGCCCACCTCATCGTCCATTAGTGCCGCAAGGAGCTTGACACCCTTGGACATCTCCGTGAGGTTGGAGGAGATGGTGGTGATTGCGCAGCCCACTGCTGTGTAGTCTGTTTCTGTGGGCTCACCTGCAGAGAATAGACCGTCGTCATTACAAGCTTCTACTCTGCTGTGCGTCTTCATCTTCCACTTTGATGTGTCGCATCCACGGGAGTTTCATATTTAGAGCATATTGGAAATGAATGAATAATATATTGGATAACATAAAAACCTGACTGAAGGCTGGAACAACTTCAATATTTATTTACAATAAGAAAAAAAAATGTATAGGAGCCCATTTTCAGTAATTCTTAAGTTAGTTGGAAAACATTGTAGTGATTCACACCTCGGGGTAGCAATAAGGCAAAGATAAACAAGATCTTCTAATATCACTTCAATTTCCTTTTAAGCCTGGTTCAGCTTAGACTTCATAAATTGGAACTGAGGTGATAGAAAATGAAAGTGTTTCATCCTTTAGCTGTGTATGTATTCCCCTGAGCGCTCACCTGCAGTGAGATTGACCACAGATGCCGTTCCAGCGGTGATGGCATCGACCTGAGAGTGGATTTCATGTTTGGATTCATCCACTTTGTTCTGGACCCAAACTCTGGATGCCTTTTGGTGAACGGAGGAGAAGGAGAGCAATTGGCTTTCATCACAGTGGGTGATTTTCAGCTCTTATAAACTTCCTCATGCAGGATTAAAGGACTAGGCTTGAACAACACCTACAGCTTTGGGAACACTTGAGCATAAAAAAAGCCTCAGTATTTACCGTCAGTTCAACATCCTAATTATATCTGAGATACATGCTGGACTCTGTTGTGCTGTAAATCATTATTTCTATATAATCTGTCTTTGCTGTGTAAAGCCAGAGGCTGTAATGTCAGAGAGCAAAAGACAAACTCCAGCAGTTGTTGTAATTGATGTAAGATGCGGAGGAGTAATGCATTCAGCAATGTTTGCCATCTGTCCTCAGATATTTTTAAGAGCTATGCAGGAATTGAAAAGGAGACATACCAGGTCATGGCCCAACGGAGGCAGATTATCTACATGTCCCAGGTCAGCCTGAGCCTGCTGCACAGCCTGCATGCTGCTGTTGATGGTCCCCATGAGGGCCTGCTGGGCGTGACTCTGAAACGACAGAGAATAAACAGTCTGGAAATGACTCAACGAAAGCAATCTAAATATTCAATATGCGTCCAAAGAGGCTGCCACAGTGTCACGCACTCACTTCTGCAATCACATTTCTATGAACAGCAGGAGACAGATGGGGTTTTAGTGTGAGAGTGAGGGACTTTTTTTAATTCACATTTTCACATATTGCTGCAAATCCTTTTAATTTAACATAATGTAAGGATGGTGAACCTTGATACTACTTTATAGTAAAAATGTTTTCAATTTAGGATAAAAGCAAGGTTGAACATTTGCTCGTCCCCTTTGCTCTTTCGCCCCCCAAACAACAGTGTTTAAAACTGCACCAAGGGTTGACTTCCAACAGACTATAATTACAATATTCCGACACGATGGGAATATGACATTAGTTGGTACACCATGTCTGCTTGCTGGTGGAAAAGCTTTCACTCACCAGTGGGGGCATGTGTCCTCTGTGCATCTGCCCTGTGGTGATCTGCTGCTGTGCAGAGGGCATCGTGCCCATATTGAAGGTGTCAGGGCCTCCAATAGACCCAGAGCGGATTATACCTGGAAGTGCCACCGAGCCGTGCTCCACTCTACCCACTCGATTAAACTGCTGCTGCAAAATTGTGGATCTTCAAGGAAAGAAAGAGAGTTAGGAAGTGCAGATTTAACTCTAGAAAAAAAGTTGTTCTATCCTCCTGAAAATTGTCAGATAAATTATGAAAACTTTACAAAATAGTCCCAAAATGCTTTCAGTAATATTTGAATTTACATTGTGTCTTATGGAGTCGTCTTACATCGTCTATTTTTCTTTCTGTTACTTGAGAGACGTTCTTTAAATCGTGATCATTGCTCCAGCTGATAACGCGACTGTCACAAAATTATAATTAAAACGGTTATCACGCTAACAAATGTTCCCACGCTGAGAGAGCATTGTCAGGAAAAATATTGTGCGGAGAGATGTCTGTTTTCATGCCCAGCTCAACAGATGCTCCTGACTCTAATGGTTAATTATGGCTTGTTTAGAGAGGCAGCAATTATGTTTTTGTGCTGAGAACCACAACATGAGTCAATTGGGCCATACGCAGCAGCAATATGATGCCCCATTCTGCCAGAGAGTGGTTTCACCCAGAGCCATGTGGATTTCCTGTGACAACACATTTCCAGGCCCTGGCACATTAGCATCACCTTTAATGCATCGATTACAGAGCTACAGAGGAGCTACAGGATGTACTCAGGAGGGATAGCAAGTGAGAAATGAGATTTAGTAAATAAAATAGCTTCAAATTAATTTGGTAGCTTGACCTGCATGGTATCTGTATTTACAAATGTTAATTTAGCTTTATCCTGAGGCAGGTTTTGTGTTTAGCAAAAAAAATAAAAAATACAACAAGGCAATTAGAGCCTAGTGGAATATCAAGAACATCAGTGTTGAGTTTTTATAGTTCAAAGTACTATTTTGTGTTTAGTCTTAATATCACTTCTGGTCAAGGTATTACAATGAGCAGGCAGAGAAATGTGATTACATGCACGATTTAACACCGAGGTTGAAATTCAGGAAGAATAACTCGACTGCGCTTGTTGAACAGGAGTGTTTTCAGCCATCTCCTGCACTTACAGCGCTGTGGCACGGGGAAAGAAAATACAGCAGATAAAACACGAGTGATACTCACTTCTTAGGGGACACAGATTCCTCCAGCATGGTGGATTCCTCATCTCCCTCAAGGCCAAAACGGTCCTTACTCTGTTTCTGTTGAATGAAGAGTAACAGACATCAAAATCAGCAGACGTGGGCTTCATGCACGGAGAATAAGATATACAGTGAGCTGCTTTAAGTCAAGTTTTTACACTGAATCATTTATGACTTGCCTTCTTAAGAATGATGTCAATGTATCCAGCGATGAGTTGGGATATCTGCTCTCCCTCTGTGGTCTGGACCGAGTAGTAACTCTCTTGGTACTCGCCGAAATCCTTTGTGGTGCATTGAAGACAGCAGAGATTTAGGCCAAATGACTTTAAGATGTATTTAAAAATGATGAAACAATCTATACCTAATTAAAGTCTTAAATTCTTCTTTCTGATGAAAAAAAAAAAAAAGGACTCACTGAGTTGAAGTGAAATAAACTCAGCAAACCTTTATTATTTCTACCCTCAATAAAAAAGAAAAAAAAGCGTCTGTCTTCCTCAGCACACCCTATTCCTCTAAAGAGCTGATTAAAAATAAGATGTGGTGAATCTCATAACTCACTTCAAAGCAGTATGCAGAAATGTAAGGGTGAATATTTTTAGTTTGAATCAATGTTGGCAAATATACCGTAGAGTATTTTCCTCAAATCTGCATAATCTATTAATCTTTAAATGTAGGGCTCCTCTCCAATATGGGAGGAAAACAGACAGCACTGTTGCCAACCGCTGGTTAGGAAGCTTTCAGATAAATAATACATCCAAATATTGTGCATTCTTCCCCCGGGCATCTATTGTTCAACTCCGATAAAATAGCTGGCTAGCAATCTGAAAACATTCAATATTGCAGTCTGAGGTCGAGACATATTTAAAGGACTCTGTGTTGGAAAATGAAAACTAGAGGAGGGGGAGGGGGGATTGAAAATATAATGCAGAGCTGTGTAAATCACAGTGAGCAAAGAATATGTGCACAGGATTAGCGGTGCTGAACATGGGGCCGATGCAGAGAGCCACACAGTACCAGGGTGAAGCTCTTGGGAGAGGCAGCCCATCTCTTTACAGTCGTCAGCGGCCACTCCTGCACCACATCCTTCGTCTTCTCGTCCACTCGCATCACTGACTCTTTGGTTATCCCCAGCAGCCGTGGCACCAGCTTATTTTTACCCTTCATCTTTTCCTGTTGGATAGGACAACATCAGACAACACTAAGTCGGTGCTAAACACCTACACACAGATGATTCATTGAAGGTGCAAATGCAGGATTTGTTGTGCAGTTCTGGTAGGTCGTAATACGCATGCTGTGTCTGTGGCTTTAAGCTCCAAATGGAGGCGGAGAAGGGGCAGCTGTGAAGTGACCCAGCAGAGTTCAGCCTTGTTTAACGGCTGCTTTATTGAACTGGGTCTCCACAGGCTTTAGTCACTGTCAGCACACCAGCATGGGGCTTCCACAAGCGCTCTGCCTGACCGGCTCCTGTGCACTCCACTTTCTGCCCACTGGAAAACTATTACAGCTCACTTCAGAGACTGAGCCCACACTTTCACTCCCCTCCGCGGATGCAGAGGATGACGCAAAAAAATAAGTGGTTTGTAGAGACGGGGGAGTTGACGTACATTTTCTGTTTCGAGCTATTGTGCTTTTTTTTTTTTTTTTTCTTTCTTTCTATCACTGAGTATAAAAGGAGAGCTTGAAAGAGACTGCACAAAGGCCAATAAGTGGAACAGCTCAGAGGTTCAGGGCTCTTAAACACAAGGACAGATAACATTATACCAGGGATCCTGATAGCCTGAAACAAAAGGTTGATTAAAAAAAACCCACATTGTTTCAGGTTATGTTACTTGAACGTCATAGTCATGAAGGTTGCATTCCAGCAGGAAGTTTGATTTTCTAATCTTAAGTGTGCAGCTGGGATTTATATTATTCTAAACTGTTTAACCCTGATTATTAGTGGGGGAAAATCGTCTTGTGCAAAAGATTACAATAGAAAGGGAGCTTTATATTGTGCATACCTGCACGCATGGCAGCAGCAAACACACACGTGCAGTCTAATGAACTTCCCATGGTGGGTTATTTCCATACCTGTAAAGTTTACAGCGATAGACTAAATGACTGACAGAAGAACACTGGACGGTCACAATATACTCTGAGACTTTCTTCAACAAAGACAGGTCTGCACTTTTGCTTTGCTAGCATCAAGACGAGAGTGCAACTAGAGTGAATTATTTAACAGGGTCTTGAAATCTCCATCACAGCACCTCCTCATCAACACAGACAGTTTCTGTACTTGTAGAAGCACACACACACACACACACACACACACACACACACACACACACACTCCATTCACATGCTGGCACACAAAGAAAATCTTGACCCTGCACTCTGCTTTAACTCCAGAGCCAAACTTCCATTTAGCGTCCATTAGGACCTTAGCAGACAATTGCACTCTTCCTCTTTCCCCTCTGCTCTGCATGTTGCTCACCAAATGGGCTGCTGTCAGAGAGCGTCTATAATACCTGCTAGTGTGACTTCATCCCGCACTCGTTTGCTGCACTTCCATTCCACTTTTGTGTTCGCCATACCAGAACAGGACAGAATTGCTTTTGTCACAAGTATTTCACAGCATTCAGCGAGCAGCTGAACGGCTTCAGAGTTGCGAGCTTGCACCCTGAAGCTTATGATAAGACTGGATAGTGGGACTCGTCAGAGCAGCCCATCACAGCACCGCTCATTAGCGCAGAAGCGTAACCGGTTCTGTATCTGTTTTCTCAAAACTACTTCATACTTAAATTGACACTGCTGGATAAATCAAATAGGACATTTTTATTTGTATTTCCGTTATTGGATCAGATATAGCAGTTACAGTATGATTTAAAATATGTGTTGCAGTCTTTAAACATGTCAACATCACTAAGTCAAAGTTAAGCATAGAAAGAAACAAGAGAGGTCAGATGAGCCAGATAATTGACTCCTTTATTCAGAGCCATGAACCATCAGTAATCCTACCAATGTGAGCATGGTAGGTCCAAACTGAAACCAGGAAGTCTGTGGTAAACTTTGGAAATTAGCCTTGAAATCTAACCTTGTGGCTTGTTTGCAAACCTGCTTGATCATCTGACTGTTTGTGTTTCTTCACATATTTGACCTCTTCAAACACTGTCACTGCACTTTGAGGACCTCATACATTACACCTGCTGAGTAGAATGAAGTTAAAAGAACAATAAATGGTTATAATCATCCTTAAGGGTAGACATATTAGGTTTTTGTTGGAGCACATTGTTTGTGCAGCTAAAATGTCATATTGGGGCGCTGGTGGCGCAGTGGGGCAGTGGTTAGTGCGGAGGTATATGGAGGTTCGAATCCAACCTGAGGCTCCTTTCCCGCATGTCACTCCCCACTCTCTCTCCCCCCCTGATTTCCATTTCTATCCACTGTCCTATCTCTCCAATAAAAGGCACAAAAAGCCAAAAAAATGAATGTTTAAAATGTCATTTTTGAAATCAATTTGTGACCAAGTTTCTTTTTCATGAATTTACTTTTACATTTTCTTGTTTTATGCTCTTACCTTGACCAGGAAGAAGGACACTCCGTATGTCTGCAGCGACCTGGCAAGCTTCACATACTTCACTTTTGCTTCAATTTCCGTCATCTCTCCACAGTTTTTATGATCCTGGACAAACAACAGCAGTTACATCTCCAACACATTTGACATCATGACATGTTGAATGATGTAATGTAATGTAATTATGTTATTTCATGTGTATTTTTGTCCACTTATTACTCAACAGAGAACAAATGACTATAGTTCCAAAAGGCAGAGTCCACAGTCTGAAACATATTATTTTCTTTAAATGCAACTTTTGAGCAATGTCATGTACATACTTGGAATATTTTCTTCTCCGACCCTCTCTGCTTGATGTACTCTTTAGGTAGGAACTCCTTCAGGCTATGGAGAAAAGTGACAATTTGACACGGTTACCCTTTTGAGCTACAGGCATTTCCTTTTCAGTCAACATACCTCAACATATGAGGTCATTCTTGCCCTACTGCCTGCATATCAGAAAACAGTTGTCACAGCTGACATCACCCCTGAGCTTTCCACTGGAGGAAATCCCTGAGGCAACAGCCTGACGAAAACCACTGGACATGGACAGTTATGAGCTTAACAATTCGAGACCACACGGACACACAGTAAAGCGTTGCTGTAAATGTGTTGAATGCATCGTTTGGAAAAGAGAAAAAAGCTTACTCCAAGAATCCAGGTTTGTGTTTGTGCTCCACGTGGGGTCCGAACTGGATCTGAGCCTGGATCCCTGCGAACTCACAGGCCTTATCAAAGGAGACAGGGTGGGATCCGTTCAATATATCATCCCTCGCCTGGAGGAGACATGATGAGAGGGGTGGGTGTAGGAGAGGGGGTGGTGCGGAGTAAGTTTGAAGCACAAGACTACAAAGGCATGAGAGTCATCCAGAATTCAGCCAACACAGCTCCGTAATGAGCACTCCACTTGTGTACTTTGAACGCAGCAAAGCTTCAGAGAGGATATCTGAATGAGTGAGTATATTTCCAGAGCAGGGACATCACAAACTGAGACTTATCCACACAGGAGAAACAAATAAGATTTGTTTGTGACAATAAAAGCCATTCAGCAGGCTTTCAGATGTAGCGGCTCGGACTATTTGTCATCACAGCCACATTACGTGTTATTAAAACGAGAGAAACATTAGAGAAATGCATCAGCGTTCACAGAATCTCATCTACATTACAGAACAGCTCTCAATATGTTGCTAAGTAATGGAATGGATGTTATTTTTTCCTATTTGGTGCTGCCGAGACATCACTTATGTGTCACTGCTTTTTTAGTCAGGCCCTCTACATCATCGTCAGCATTTAGGTGGATGGAAAGGGAGAAGCCATTGTTGACATCTTTCAAATGGATGTCAGTGTGTGCTGTTTTCTCCAGGGGGCAGTCAACTCTGCCTCTCTCTCTCTCTCTCTCTCTCTCTCTCTCTCTCTCTACCCTCTTTCACTTCCTCTTTCTAGTTCACTGCTGGAAATGTAATGGCTCCAGAAGCTGAGAGGCCTTCGCTATCAGTGAGAATAGCCCCATCAGTGCTTTTAGCATTAGCATATCAGTGCGCAGCCCTGGACTCGGCTCAGTCTTATGTCCCATTACATCGATGAAAACCTAAGCAGCAGCTTACTGCTTAATAAGAACAACAATCTCCTCCACTCACAATCAAGGCCTTTCCCCAGTGCTATCACAGTGGAGTGCATAAGCTCTCACCGAATACAAAAAGGCACTCTAATATTAGCCCTCACACAAGCCATTCACTCTGGTACACCCTGTTCAAAAGACGCTTGTATTGTGAAGTAAGATACTGGGAATAATGGTAATACAAGTTGAAAAAGTTTAGATTTTGAAGTCAGAACCGTTTGGTGGCTGCACGAATGTCATTAGAGGTTTTGATTTTATCAGAGGGTTTCATTTGTTTTTACACAAAAAATAGGCCTCAGTGTGGGATCACATTACGTGTACATGCTGTCACACAGGTAGATTATATTTAAATCATTGCTACGCTGCTATCTAAACCAATGTTACCACATTTCTAAAATCTACAGTAATACAGCATGTTGTTAAAATGGTTTCTGGTATATCCTGGTTATATGTTTGAAAATGTAAATATGGTGCTGGAGCACTCTGAAAAAAAGAGACTGTTGGACGGAAACCTTCAGTTTTGCAAATCAGTAAATCCAATAATACTGAGAGCTCTTCTGTAATGATAGCTGACACCCTAAATAATTCCAAAAATGATGAAAAGATATGCTTCATTGGTTGTTGTCTTCCTCTTCCACTACCGGTAATTAGAGCGCCAACAATCAGCAGAAAATTCAAAGTGGCCAGAAATACAAACACGCTCTCCTTCAAGTGTATATGCACATGTGAAATTAAAAGCAGAAATGAGAGTTTGTCGCAAAGATGTTCAACCACCTGGATACTAGCTTGTAGGAATCATGCATACAAGAGGCTCATTTCCAGTCAGAATAGCTGTATTTATGTGATAGCTGATAGTCACACAGCTGTACAGAGGAAACAGATGATTGCCAGAAACGGTAACTCCTTCGCTTCACATGATCAAAACCAAAATCAGACTTGAACACTTGGCATGTAAAAAAACCCTCTGTCTTTGTTAAAGTTGATAAAAAATAAAACAATATAAAAAAAAAAACAGTAAAGACAGACTCTGAATTTCTCATGGCTGATACGGAGAATGATACAAGCGCTGGTACTAGGACATTTTAATAGTGCTGCATGAGTGGAAGCGAAGCACAAGACATCAGAAGCTGTGACACATACAGCCAGAGGCTGAAAACACTGAGGTCAACTGGTCCACCACCGCCCTGCAGAGCACACAGAGAATAAAACACAGCCTTAAAATAAAATGCTGACATAGGGATCCACTACAGCAACTAAACACACACGGTGTTCGATCAGGAGGTTTTGCTTATAAATCAAGGAGTAAGGGAAGTTGAACAGCTTCATGGCCAAGATAATGTAGTGTGCTCTAAGTGATCTAGTTAGACAAAATGATTTTGGGACATCCTGTTGGATCCATCCTTTTTTAAGCAACATCTCCAAACCTGACATGGCTTTGGTTCAAACGCAACATTGGATCTTTCTTTCACATCAATTTCTCTGAATTGATTCTCCAACTTAGATAAAATGCTACATAAGCCCTTCAACGTCTATCAGAAACATAACAAAAAATACAAATTAATCTGATCAAATAGTGTTACAATCTGCAGGATAGCAGGTGGCTGCTTACATTCATATATATTGAATACACAAAAAAAAAAAAAATTGCAAATATTATACTTTTGGAATCAGGCAAGTAAACACAAGTAAGAGCACAAAAAAGGAAAACAGGGTGATACCATTGCTGCATTTGTTCATCCTGGTCTAAACGCAAATACATGACAGGGAGGGAGTGGCCGAGTAGTAAAACAGATTTGTCTTTTACTGGCAGAGCTTCCATATGTGTCCGTGTATGTTTGTGTGTGTGTGTGTTTGTGTATGTTTGTGTGTGTGTGTGTGTGTGTGTGTGTGTGTGTGTGTGTGTGTGTGTGTGTGTAGGTGGAAGGGTGGGTGAGTTTGGATTCATGGAAGCTACAGACCATTAATAAACATTTGAGATCATCACCGATTCGCAGGGTTGCTCTGTCAAATAAATGCCAGCAATAATGTCATCATCGGAACAATCTGAATCCAATTACAGGATACTGCAGAGTTTCTGACAATTACAGGAAATGTGAAAGATGAAGGATGCTAGAGAGGGAAAATGAGGGTGTAACAAGCTGTGTGAAAAAAAAAAAAACATGAAGAAGGAAGAGAAAGGAAAGCCTGGTGTTTATTCCACTCTGTTAAAGATCCCTCTTATGGCTCTCTTTTGGCATTTTTAACACAGGGACAAATTAGCGCCACGGCCATGTGAAGAGTCTCTGTGTATGACAGAGAGAGAGAGAGAGAGAGAGAGAGAGAGAGAGAGAACAGGGGAGAGATGGATGGGGAAGGGCAGGAAAAAAAAAAAAAAAAAAGGCAAAAAGAGGCGGAGGCGAGGGCGGGGTTGTTACTGTGAAAGGAAATATGAGTGTGTGTTGAGAGGAGAGCATGATGTGCGCTGTGCTGTGATGTGTGCCAGAGTAACAGGGTGGGGATGTGTGCGATTATGTCAGAATGTGTAGGAGATGTAGAGGGAGTGGAGACAGGCGAGCTGGAAGGGAAGGAAACAGAGGGTGTGAAAAAAAAAGAGAGTTAAAAACAAGAATAGACAGATAGGAGGGAGGAGAGCAGCTGGGAGGGTGGGTGGATGGATGTCTTTTATGAACATATTCAGGAACTCCCAACGCAGCAGCAGAGGAGTCAGCGTTGAACAACTATACATATTTCAGACATTGTATATATGTATGTATATAAATATCTCTGAGTGCTGTTTCTGCAGAGCTTTTGAGTGGGAGGGCATGAAACACCCCTGCTAGTTATGTATCAATATATCAACCATTTGCAGTACTCTTCATAAGATAAGATAAGATAATCCTTTATTTATCCCACAACTGGGAACATCTATCTACAAGTGTGTGTTAGCAAACTCCTCACACTCACTGTTTCAGTCCAGGTGTCAAGTAGGGAGTTCTCCTCCCCGGGCTACAGGGATCTGTGGTCTGTGCACTGAGCAAACCTCGACTAGTGTAGTACCGGACCCAGCTGACCCCCCTCAGGGAACCCTCTGGTGCCGGCAGGCCCTCAGTTTGAAAAACTGGTACAACGATTGCATCAAGCATAAACAAATAGATACTCATGGTAAGACAGAGTACTTACTAAACACACACACTGTCTCATCCAGGTGCATCCTCTGCAACCAGATGTGCTTAATGCAGGAGAATCTGCAAGTGTTTAGATACTGATTAACTCAGTGCCTCTGAAAAACCCCCTGAAATGAGATGGTTATCCCACCTTCAAGCAACTAAGAGAGTATTTAGGTACTGAATTTTAGAAGAGGAAATGTAGTTTTCTGGTTTTGCATCGATCATCATTACAGACCATGAAAGAATGGATACTTACACTAACAAGTAAAAAAAAATCATTGCTTCTCTAAATTGAAATTAAGAAGCAAAATCCTTTGCCATCTCGCTGACAGGTGAATTCATTCCATCAGATGTATAAAGGGATATTATTATTAATTGTAAAATGTGCTCCCTAAGTGTAATGGTGTCACTCTGAAGCACGATCATTCAGATACTTGCAGATTCAGTCCCTTGTTTTACATCCCTACTCAAGATATTCTTTTATAAAAATGCTTTTACTCTGTGATTTCGGTAATTGTTCTTAGTTTTAATTTATTAGTCTGATTTTGTTGTCTGCTTGTTTACGCTCTGCCTGTTGCTTTTATTGTCTCTCTGCTTTTATTTTCTGTTGTAAAGCACTTTGTTACTTGTATAGAAAAGTGCTAAACAAATAAAGTATTATTATTACTATTATTATTATACAGGCTTCAGCCACTGTTTTGGATTTTAAGGAATGCAATGTTATAATGAACTGACATTGCTCTCAATGACCTGCGTATGTTCACTCCCAAGCATCAAATGTTCGACAAAGTAAATAAGTAGCCATTGGACATCATGGAGTATGAAGCAGCTAAAGATTCTTCTGACACATTTCAGTGAAAGAGCAACTCACCCTTGGGAACAGGTCAAAGGTTAGACCAATGACACCTATGAATAATTCGACTTAAATCCATCCTAAAATAAAAGAGCGATACACACGACAAATTGCAGTTTTATTTTTATCCAAGCTTCCTCGTGACCTATTTTGCAAGTTAGGCTGTAACAGCAAAAATACGTGCGAGTACAGAAGGTCATTCTTCTTCTCCTCTGCTTTTTGCTGCAGTAGCATAAAGGTGTGTGTGTGTGTGTGTGTGTGTGTGTGTGTGTGTGTGTGTGTGTAACTGGTTTACCTGAACATAGAGCAGGTTAAGCTGGACAGGGTCCCTCGAGTCCACATTCTGATCCGAGTAGAAGAACTTTCTCCTGAGCAGCAGAGTCTCGCTTTCCTCCACTCCCTGCTCTCGGAACGTCCTGCTGTGGTCGAGCCAGTTCACTGTCCAATCAATACACACAGCGCGTTATCACATGGCCTGAAATGAATAGACTTTCACGTTACAAAGATGTAAGTAGAGGAGGATACTGAGGGGGAAATTAACCAGCAGATTGATCCTTAGGATGTTTCAATGAACAAAAATCCTCATAGGGAAGGGGAAACCTTGAAATGTATGAACATGTCTTTTTATTTTTTAATACTGAGACGGAAATAAAAATTCTGATTATCTAAAATTGGAGGCAGAATTTTAGATTCAAATGTTTTAAAATTGAACTGCTGTCCTCTAGGGAAAGATAGCTGAGGTAATTTCCATAAACTCTGATTTGTTCTGTCAATGAATCAGACTTAAGTGATTACGTCCACATGATGAAGTAGAGTCAAAAATCATTACTGTGAAAACATGAAGAAAGCACAAAGTCATCAAGATATCAACCGCACTTGTGGAGTCAATTTTTTACAATCTCACACTCACAGTCATCGTCTGTGTGGAGTTTGGCTTTGAGCTTTTCCATCTTCCTCTCATCCCGTAGCAGCGTTCTGTCTTTCTTTAGCGTCCCCATTCCATCCTCCTTTTTGTCCTCCGCCACCTCCTGAATGAGTGAGTACTCTTCATAGTTGGTGATTCCTGAAAAGGGAAAAAGAAAAGTAAGCCAGGGTATTCTCAGAGGAGGAGAGACCTCACACAGGCACAGTGACTTAGTGCCATAATAGAGAAATTCTCTCTGCAATTCTCTTGCACTCCCTTTTTTTTTTTTTTTTTTTTATCTCTTTCACTCTGCTTTGAAACAGGAGTCGAGCAAAGCTGGAGCAGAGCCAAGCGAACAAAAAATGGAAGACAAGGAGGAGAAGAAGCCAAGCAGAGAGACCCACTCCAAACAAACATTTTTCCAATAAATTTATCTGGAAGACACACATCCCTCTCCTCCACTCTCAATTGGGCATGATAGCAACACATTCTGATAAGAAGACACTGTCTAGGGCTTACTTATGAGGAACACTTTAGCATTTATCCAAGCTTGTTGGTGCTTGATAAATCACGCCCGACGTGCCCTGAACAAAAGGTGATTAGGGCTTTATTAAGAATACATGAATGCACCAACATGCCTCATAAATGCTGGATTTACTAGAATAAAATACCACAGTAACATAATGTTATTCAGTATGGAATCAAGCTATACGACTTGGACTAAAAATAACATAGAGGATGAATAATTTAAGCGCTGGGCAATGGCAATGGGCAAGATTCATAGCAGCAGGACTATCTCATACCTATTCTACTGCATATAGTGACAAGCAGCTCCCCGACTGTTTTGGAGTCGTCCACCATGATGGTTTTTACCGCACCGTCCAGCATCTTGATCCTTTGCGGCCTTTGTTTCTTCTTATACTCCAAGACATCCTGCAGAAACCGTAGAGAAAGTTCAATGACGGCCCGCCACCGGATGAGCATGCAGTGAAAGTCAAATACATCCACTACCAGCAAGCGGCGAGGAAACTATATCTCAGGACTCCCTCGGAAAATGTTAATCACTTTGGGAGATGATAAGTTACACTGGCAGCTCTACACGACTTAATCTTACTCCGTTTCGCAGCATGTAGTAATCCAGGGTTCTTCCAGACTCGAGCCAGATTCCTTTCCGCGGGTCGTCGTCAGACAGGAAGAGGCCGTAATCTGACGCTGAAACACACAAACACAGCATGCAAATGTGGATGCCTATAGATTTTTCCGTGACGTCATTTGCATTTTCTGAGTCATGCACCAACCTTGTCCTGTCTGGGCTTCGGGGACTCTCTCTCTGATGATTCTGCACGCGTCGTACACCGGCGTGGACGGTTCGAACTGCATCGTCTTCACCACATTGCACTGGCGCACGCAGATCTTCAGCGACAAGGCAACCATCTTGGTGGATACTATAATGGCCTCACCGACCTACACACCTGGAACATATGAGAGAAGAAAAGAGATGTCTTAGAATGCTAATGGGTAATATCTCAAAAAAAAAGGGTGGCCAATGGATTTCAGAGCTTGTGAAGAAAGTGTGAAAGAGGAAGCGTCAGAGGCAGAAAAGCGCACAGAACACATTTTTTCAGTGTTTGAATGCCCCAGTCAGTAGCTGCAAGTCTCCCTACGGTCCTGATATTAAAGGGTTAAATGACTGGACGGCTTCTGCCTGATAGCATAGCAGTGTGTGTAAAATAAACTGAGTCAAGGCATGCAACATAACCTTTGAGCAGCAAAAAAAAAAAAAAGGGGGGAAATAAGTGCAAATCCCTCTAATCATGAGGAATAACAGAAGCAGAGTCAAATATAGATAATGACATTCCAGCTCTGTATCATTATCCGCTCATCCTCTGACTCGCTCTTTCCCCTAGAAGCTCTCAGGTTGCACTGCGAGACAAATCAGTGGGTGTTCCTTTTTCTTTTTTTTTTCCTCTTTGTCACATGCGGCAAACTAGGGTGAATCAATTCAGGTATTGTGAAACTCAAAAGAGCAATAAAAAAAAAAGAGGAGAGGAAGTGATTCTGCAAAGAGTTCCTCCTCGTCTTTAACCTTGGATTCAACAAGAAGAGGGATGAGTGTGACTAATAGGGGCCATCCATCCTGGTGGCCAATGCCTCTCACTAAAGAGACAAAAGAGCAATAGAGAAGAAAAAAAAAAAATCATAGCTCTATTTATTTAATAAAATGAGATTATGGCACATTTAAAGGGTAGCCATATCTCTTCTCCAGAAGTTAGGTACGTCAGAATGGAGAACTCTTGTAAACGTGTGCTAAGAATAGAACACATCTACGATTATTTTCATTCTGAATTTCTCTGTGAATTTTCTTTTAAATGAAATGAAAAATGTAATGATCGGTCAGAAAATAAAAAAAAATCCCAAAAGTCTCTAACATCCGTGTTTCAAATGGTTTGTTTTATTTAAAGAAGAACAATATTTAGAGTAATAATATTATTAAATGAATAAGAAAAACAGAAAATATGAACGTTTGAGAAACTGATTATCTGGATTTTCTGGTATATATATATTCCTGTGACGAGTTTTAAGTGGTTTTTAAACAGACTTAAATGAATATTTGTATCTCTTTATGACATTCAAAAGCAGACAAGATCATCAGCAAAAGATTGATTATTTTTCACTACTACTGCAGTGTAGGTGTCAGTTGATAAGAAAACACTAACGAAACAGCCTTAAAAAAAAGATTCTCGAGTGGTAAATGTAACTATTAAGAGAGTAGTATGAGATGTTTGTGTTAGAAATACTCCATACACATGGAACTGACAACATCAGCAAAGATGGTGGATGTACTGCTTTGTCCACCGGGAAGCCAAAATCAACACCAACTGAAAACTCCTCCAATAAAGCGACTGAATGAACTAATCCGAAGAGTTACAAAAACATCTTCACAGTTAACTTTTGCATCAATCAAAATGTAGAAGTCATCCAAATTCTACTCTTACTCTAAAGGAATTTTACTGTTTCCCTGCATGGCCACATAAAAAGGCAAAAGTTCAAATCTTCACACTGACACGATTCAGATCTGAGCCACACTTGGAGACAATGAGTTTTTTTGTCCTCAGGATTCACAGCCTCTTTTGAACCAGAGCAGAAAAAAAAAAAAAAAAGAAAATCTACATTCTGTATAGTGATGGAGTTGTGAATGAGCCCTCTGGTGCCTGCAACTCGGTCACAGCCCCGGGTTCCATTCCTTTCCCTCTCTCTCCACCTCAGTTTCTCTTCGTAAAAAAAGGCTAAGACAGCCACAAAGAAGAAGAGGTAATGGCGCTGCATGAGCTTTCCGTTATATGGGTTGGTGCGGAAACCCCACCGAGTTTTTGTCATCCAGTTCTTGCACAGATACTCTCTTGTAGAGAAGCGGCTTGGTGCTTCAGATTGGAGACATGGCAGGCAAAACATCGAGCATACATGCAGCGACCACACACACACAACAAAAAGAAATATAGATTGTTCTGGATAACTTGGACGTTTCTACAGAATGTCAGACAGGTCACTCTTACAAAAATCGCCTCATAAGCTGAAAATAAGCAAGGGCCTGCTGCTATAGTGATCGTCAATTTAGTGACTGTTGTCACGTCCGTCACTTCTGAGTGTAAGTACAGCTGAAACCGCATGATGAAACCCAGGAGGATAATGATAATCCCTGAGCTTACAGTCGTGTGAGAGCACATTTATCGTCCTCATGCAAACACTCCAATGCAGCAAACTCTTCAGTAGCTCTTCTTTCAAACATGGATGGATCAACTTCTGAGAGGAGCGGTGAGAAAGAAAAAAAAACCTCACTCATCACGTGACTATCTGCTGAACCTTATGTGTTTTACGACCCTTTTTAGACCACTATAGGTAGGCTTAAAATGTAATTTGAAAACACTATCTCTCATGACAATCATCAGTCCACATGGAAAGAGTCCTGCTTTGAATTAAATTTGCCACTGCTCTAAATATTAGGACATGAAATTGCCCAAAGAGCAGCTTGCTGAGGAGCCCAAACGTGGACAATTCAATAGAGAACAGGGAAGGCAGGAGCCATCTGGAGAGGATACAGCTCTAATGATTGACTGCGATACACCAGCAGAGCCTTAGAGCAACAACTGCTGTGATCACTGCACCAGTCTGTCACACAACAACCAGGAGACATCTTGACAAGAAACGTACACCGCGTCGGTCCGGGGCCCGGGGGCGGTTTGTTTGGACCATTCTTTCAAATGTTTTCTAATAGAACAACAAATGTGAATGATCCCCGTGAACTAAACAGGGTTTTTGGATGAGGATGAATAACATTGCTCCGAGGATGCAAGGCAATGATGCTGCACAGCGGTGGCTTCATTATTCATTGTTTTCATTTGATCAATAGCAGGGCAAATACCTGGGCATGCCGAGTACAACAAAAGCAAAGATGGGTTATTCTTCTGAAAGACATATGTCAAGGTAATGTGAAGTCGCAGCTAATATTTCAAGCAGAGAAGAGCATAAAATACAAGATGTTTATCGCTGCTTTAAAATTGTGAGTCAAATAGGCATAAGTGTACTGGAAGCATTGATCAGACTACATATGATTGTCCCTGCTATATAAAGTCTATATAAAGGCATAAGTATAAGAAAATAAAATAAAAATTGCATGTTTTGAAATATAATGGGCCTCGATCCAGAAAAGGGGGGATTACAAACACTTTTCTCTACATTCTATTAAGCTACAGCAAACAAATGACTCTAGAAATGACAACACTTTCCGTATACAGAGAATTAAAATACAACAATTAAAACAACCCTCATTTAAAACCAAACAAACAAAAAGAGAGATGCATAATGTATAGTGTTATTTATTCTCAAACTACCAAATCGAAACCACCCCCCCTCCAGTATTTTCAAGGTCAGCCTATTAAACCGAGATCAGGGCAGAAACCTTAATGATTTTCTGGTAAACAAGACACTTTCTGCTTCAGCTGCATTTGCAAGTGTAAACAAAAAAAAAACAATATTGATGCAGCTGCGGAAATCGTTTGTCTTTACTCTACCAGCAGTGGTTATTGTGCAGCATAAAAACGCACTGGGATAAGATTAGTGTTGTGACACTAAAGGAAGCACACCTATTGTAGAGGATGACATTTAGATTTTAACAAGCTGTGATGCAATTGAAAATGACCCCCGAAGCTCAAAAGTAATAGCCCGTAAAGCAGCAGGAAAACAGTGTGGCTCCAGCGTTCACTAACCTCACAAATGTACTGAATTGGCATTTAATATAGCATATTATCTCCAGCCTGGCGGACTATTATTATTGTTTAATTTGAGCATGTAGTATGTCAAAGGCAGTGAATGGAGAGGCTGAGAGTAATCCCACAGTCAGCACTTCTCAGGACTGCCGAGAACAGCAGGTTTAAGCATGTGTGCATTGAGGAAATGCTAATTGGCTAAAACTGCTCCACAACACACCTCCTTTTCCCTCTCCTCTCTGCATCCAACCCTGACACGCTGAGCACGGCATCAGCCTTTTATCTCCAGCTGAATGAAAGCAAGGTCAGTCCCCCCTGCAGGACCCAAGTATGTCTCTGGAGACCATTACGTTTTCCTGGAACACACACACACACACACACACACACACACACACACACAGGGCGATGGTGGTTTCACATTACAGCAAACAAGGGACACTGTTTTGATCATCTGTGTATTCAAATCCAATATCCCTGCAGAACAGGAACTCAATTTAGGTTCAGCTCCACAGGGGGAGCGATGTGTCAAGGTCAGGTGTGTTATTTCCACCAGATGTGAAAGCTGGTCCTATATTTAATGACTGCTTGGTTATTATTTTCTAGCTCTTCACATATATACAACTGCAATATAATAATAATGAATAATATATCTCCATGATAACAAAGTGCAATATTGAAACAAACAGTGCAATAATCTGGAAAATGTGTGTATATATTCCATCTGACTCTTATTCTTGTAAATATTTCTTTACCTACTATTGATATCCTACTTACATTCCTATTCTATTAGATTAATATTTTTATTACTATATATTCTCCTGCTAAATTGTATATTTTGGAGCAACTGTAACGATCGAATTTCCCTCTGGGATTAATAAACCATTTCTGATTCTAATATTAAATTCAAACTTAACAAATATTAGTCCTCTACACTACACAAGAGTCATTAACCAACACCCATCAATACATTTTGTTCACGTGTATGGGGTGTATTTGATTTACAATAACAAAGTAATACACATTTCTTGATGGCTTTAGGGTGAAAAGGTAGAGTCCGACTGATTAATCGGCCAGCCGAAAATATCGGCCGATATTAGCATATCCAGTGGCTATCGGTATCAGCTAATTTTATCACAGGTATGTGCCAATAACAAGATTTATTTACCATTCAAATAGCATTGAGTTTGAGTTTCATTGTATTACACTAGACGTTCTCTTTCACCAGCAGAGTGCGCTATATGGATTACAACAAACTCAAGTGGTGATGCATGTACATGTCCAGTTACTTTCCAGTCGAGTGACCATCTTGTCTTCATTATATATCTTTTCCAAGAGTGCTTCATAACTGCATAACTGCGATTCCCATAACTGGGATCGATGCAATAAATGTGTACATCTATCTCTACAGATCAAACATAGAGCTAAGTAAGATATCGGACAATTCTTTTTCTCCCCAATATCGGTATTAGCCCCAAAATTCCTCATCAGTAAGGAGCACATGGAGCTACAGAGTTATGCTTCCAGGTTGCCTTTATCATATTAATAACATGTGTAGAATACGATTGTGGCGCTGTAAGCGACTGATAAGACTGATGGAGGAAAGAGTGTGAAAAAACCATTACATAATAAAACTTAAATTGACCATGATGTCATTCCCAATGCCTGCTGATACCAAGTACTTCTCCAATACTAGCAGTGTTTCCCCTACCATTATATTGGGCGGGGCTTTTTTAAAGATTTATTTTCGGGCTTTTTGTGCCTTTATTGTAGGGATAGGATAGTGGATAGAGTCGGAAATCAGGGAAAGAAGTCATTTAAGGATACCTTTCTGATAGAAAAGGACATCTGTCATTAAAAGTAACACATGAACGCCAAGATTCCTTCAAGTGTTTGTGTCGTCGTGTCGCCGTGTCGGCATGTCGGCTTGTCCCCCCCCCCCTAAAGCTGTAAACCTAGGGGAAACACTGACTAGTGTGAATTAAAAAGCCGGAGGAAGAAGCTCAATTCGACATATTGCTAGCTTTACATTCTGCTTGCGCCACACCCTTGTTGTTTATCTTTATAATTCATGATAATTTACCTGATACCAGTTAATTTTGTTGGGATAAATGGTAATGGTATTGCAATGACTGACCAATCTGTGGACACCTGATACCAATATTTTAGGAAAAAGTAAAAGTCACTAAATGAAGCTTGTTATTAAATATTTTCAGATAGAAGATGTAAAAAGAGCACCGCTCACTGTTACATAAACCAATAAGAAATATCCATATTTATTTGTTCATTCTATTTTTTTTTAAAACAAATTTGCCTCATTTCCCTTGCACAGAACGCCCCACTGAATCTGGAGTCTACCTGAATATAATTCTAATCATTAATAAGTCAAAGGTTTTCACCTCCACCCGTATCACTTCCTCCATTCCTCTCATTAATTAATTAGTCCTTGCTCCTGCAGAACGCAGCCTTCACTGGGCATTATAGTGAGCAGAACTGACCTTTGCTATTTTAAGTTCACCGGGGTAACTGTGAACAAGCTGTCATATCATAGGTGGCTTGCCTTATATTGTTTTCAATTATTAGTGCTTGTTGGTCCAGATGAAACACAAGGCATCAAACCCTCGCTGTAAATTCACAGAAACTCGCTGCTACACTGGCTTATTTTTTTCTGCAACATAATGAAATGATCCTCGCTGCTTTGACCCACACGATGGGCTACAGGCTGTGCTCCTGGGCTACACACTCCGCTGGAAAGCCATTCTGAGGATATGGATACTGACAGAAATTATGAATCCATGCCCTTGTCACAGAGAGGGAGAGAGCAGTTCCTCATACACTAAAAATATCCAAGAGGAAGAACGTCCTCCAGCAGCAGCAGCAGCAGCAGTGTTTCCAAAGGTTCATAGCAGAAGCAGTGCATAACATGCTTCTTCCTAATCGTCAAAGACAACTGAATTCACAAATACCTACCCCTGTGTTTCAGTAGATCAAGAGGAATTTTTGCATATTTTTTTAGATTGGACAGCAAATCCTTTGGAAATTGAGGCATTAAAACGATGGGTACAGTAAGGCTCCTATTGAGATATCATTGGTTTACATTGTCAAACAGTCATTAAGTCTATAGAGCATCCGACGACGCACAGCGGGTTATTCAATATGTAGCCTCCTTTATCTCTCATTTACAGATGTGAAGAATGGGCTTCCTAATAGAAGGAGACAGAGAAAGCTACAAGAGGAGGAGAGCTCCACCCAGCAGCTGCCGTCAGTCATCCAATGAGCTCGTCTTTAAGTCAGTCAGTCAGCCGGCACACAGACTGAGGGGTTGATCTGGCGTCAAAGGCAGTACCTCAGTGGGAGTGGTCAGCATTCGCCCAGACAGATGTTGCCCAAACATTTTTATTCTGTTTACATACTCTTGATGGATGCAGAACAGCCTAAAACAACAAAGGCTGCAGACCATGATGATTTCATTAACATTATCAACCACATTTTCAAACATAAATCTCTTTTATAGCATTTACAGTACACCGCCTCTTTTGGTCCGCTAGCCTACATCTGGTTTTTGACAGATAACTAGGCCAGACTAAAGTGATGTAATGATACAAAACAGGGACCATGTTTGGAGTCAAAAGTTCAGTGGCTTGATTTGGACAATCATTTGAGTCCAAAGATTTATTTAGATCAACCTGAAGATGCAAAAGATACTCCAATGAGTCAATTAGACACTAAAGTTAACTCAGCTTTTTTGGTGCAACGCATACATTTACCTTCTCTTTAGCAGCATTATAAATATCTTCACACATTTATTCAAGCAGGATACATTATTTGGTATTCTTGCTGTGTTTATGACTCTCTATAAGGCTATAACAACTGAATCCCCACAGGTTTGCCTATTTTATCCAGCTCACTGCAGACCATATGTTTGTGGTCTGATCTCAACAAGCTACCGTATGTTAAAGCTGAAAAACATTTATTCTCCACAATTACATCCGGAAGAGATTTTCATACCTGCAGGAATGCAGTAGATTGCACTTTCTTCTTCAGTAAAAAAGGCTAAACAGGCTGTCAATTTAAGATGATCAGCGATCAATCACACTGTAACATCAACAAGAAAGCAATTTCTTTTAGCTCCAAGAATCTTTGAAATTTTTGCAGACAGAAACTAGGGCCTCTAAGTTCTCAAACCGGCTTCGGCATTAGCTGTATGCATTAAAACACTTCTCAGAAAAAACTTTCTAACGTGTCCAAATTGAATATTTTGGGTAGGTTTTCCATAACCAGCGCTTCAGAGACCAGAATCCCCAGTATGATCACATAAATGAGAGCAGGCACAACTGTGTCCTTAATTACATATTTGCCAAAAAAAAATGGGACAGCTCTACTTCATAGTAACCCGCCCGACCAGTCGGAGGTGACCGACAGTTTGGGCAGTCATTTATTCAGCCTTCTCCTCTCGTGCTTTTTGTACGACTAGATATGCCCATTGTATGTCAGATGACCAACTCCAGTGTGGCTGCATTCCAATCAGTGAAGCCTACCGAGCTCTCTAATGCATGCAACTGGAGTCACAAAAACAACAGGAGGACGTATGAGGAAGCCTGTTGGCTGCACTTTATGCTGTATTTATAACGCATGTGTACTCCATAAAGGGAACTATTATTAAATTATTTATTCTGCATAAGCTTTTAGATCTGTAAACCTAGACGAACAGGAAATTATCTGTAATTCCATTTAGCTTTGATTTAAAGACTATGTCAAATTCAGCACCAGTACATCCTTGTTAACCCGTGGGCAACACTTCAGTTCCTGATAGTGAAAGGCCAGTGATCTCTGACAAAAAGTCACTCTGACCTCTCCTGTGCTCACAGAATGTGAATGGAAGGCAGCCGCTTGGACATGTTTTTCGCCTTATAGGAAATCAAGAGTATGAGCCGCAGACTTTGGGTGCAGAATTAATATAAAATTATAGAGGTAATTTATCTTTCTAATTCGATATACTAAAGATTTCTGTTTTTATGGTAGAAGTGAAGTACATTATTCAGCTCATAGGCTACCCAAAACAGACATATTTCAGTTAATTGAAGCGTTAAACCAAAGCAAAGAGTCTCCACTTATAGATTTCTTTCAAGCATGTCACTCAAACCAACAGGGAGACGTGCAATAAGAAGGTTTCAATACTACACTGCACAAAGTAACAGCAGGACTTTGTGCACACAACTCATTAACACGTAACTGAAATACATCAAATGTGAACAAACAGGAAGTGTGAGATTAAGGGGGTGTCAAGAAGGGCCTCGACAGATGTGACAGTAATTAGTGTAAGAATATGCAAGAACAAAGCAGCAGTCTGCTCATGAAATCATTGCATCACAATTACAAAAGGTCACAATTAAGATGCTAACCCTCGCTCTCTGTATCGCAAAGTTAATCTGTCTCCCAACACCTTACAACAAAATCTAAGTAACACAGCCTTTTCAGCAGAGCCTGGGAAAAAGAACCCATGAAAAATCTATATTATCAGCTGTATAAAAAGTCACTTGGGAGTTGTTGCCTGAGATTGTAGCGCAAGGGAAAACGGTCCAATAGGTAGAGAATGAGTTAGATGTGAGTTTGCATGTGTGTTTTGTTCTGCACAAAAAAAACTGGCTTCATTAACTTAAATATTTCAAATGGATTGTTCAGCAGCGGGCTGTGAGAAGATGCATAAAATGAGATTCTCACACCTCTGGCTCCCACCATCCGTATATATTGTGCCTGATGTGTCATAGCCTGTAAATCAGGCGACTCCAATCTCTGGTCTGCACCGCCTCCCCAGCACTGAGCCTCTCTCTCTCTCTCTCTCTCTCTCTCTCTCTCTCTCTCTCTCTCTCTCATACTTCTGTAGCAGACTGCCGAGTGCCGACTACCACTTGCATGCTGATTACAGTATCAGGAGCAGTGGAATGGAACATACACTGGCTTCTCTCCAAAGTTAGATACAACGAGGGGAGTCTATCAACGTTTTATATCCTCCAGCATGCTGTAAAGGAAGAAGCCCTGACACACAAAGGCTGTTCTGACTCTTTAAGCAAAACTAACTATTTAACTAAGAACACCGTCGGCGGACATATCAGTTTAATTGTGAATTGAAGTTCCTGTGAGTTTTCCTGCACTAGTAAAGTAAGTGGAGCATTAGAAAAGGCAACACTTACCAACATGGTAATCTATAACTGTGTCAATGAAGTCTCGTTTACAATCAAATCCCCTGGTAGTTGCGAGTAAAACTATCTTGTTGCATGAGAGGAGGTTCAGGGAGAGGCCATGTTGTTGGCCCATTGTTTCCAGATCAGCGATTCTGCCTACAGTTGCCATGGCTGCTGCTGCTGCTGTGCCCACCTTTTCCTGGACTTATAAGGCTGTCCGACAGCAGCAGCAGCAGCAGCAGCAGCCACATCCACACTGCCCTCAGGTCTGACTGCTTCCAGGGTCATCTGCATGAAGGCTTCACTCTGCTCTGATTTCAGCAAAAGTCAGCTTTTTAATGCCAAGCAGACAAGGTCAAAGAGAGACAGAGAGAGAGAGAGCTCTGACAATGTGGAGGGCTGCTTTATCTGAATACATGACTACACAAGAAGGTCTCTCAGATATCCTGTCACAAGTGCACGGAAATGTTGAGCAGAAAAATAGAAGTTGAGGGAGTTGGCTTTGATAGCGTGTCTGAAAAATAATAAAAGAAATAACCTCTCTGTGAAAGTGTCACCTCAGTAAATCTACTTTGTTGAAGGCTCTGCAGAGACATAATGTACCCTTTTTGAGTGGATAGCTGCACTGTTAGAATGAAAACATGTCTGTGGTGTACTGGTGCATTGATCCCCACAGCAGTGTTATAAAAAAGATGTAGCTGTAAAGAGACAATCACAGTTTGTACAGAAAAGAGGCATTTAAGAAAAGAACCTTTTGACTATGCTCAATTGTCCAAACCATGAATGATTTGGTCAACATTAGAGCGAACAATAAACGCTGAAATGAAAAAACTCCATTATTCAGTAAACATGGGAATGCATTCCAAGCACAGTATCACTGCGCACCTCCTTGCAGCTTTGTTTTCCTCTCAGCGCGGACTAAAAGCACTGGAGAATCAAATGTTTAAATTGGCTGGAGAAGGGCTGTACAAGAACTTTCTCTCAAACACTGTACACTTCAGAAAGTTCTTCAAGTCGAGGCTGTGCACAGGAGGGCACGCCAACAAATTGGAAGTCTTTTTCTGAAGAGAAAAGAACATATATGTGTTATTAACAAGACAGGGTTTTTTTTTGTTATATTTTCCCAAGGTGAAGAGAGGTGCTCTATAAAATGAAAGTACAACTAGTTTTGAGTTTTTCTGTCTCACTACGCAAGACCTTTAAGAAAAGAGCAATACAAACAGTGATAGCAGCAACCAAAGCCTGATTGTGTTGCTCTCCATCTGACCTTTTTAGAAAGCAAATATTGAACAGAGGAAAAAAAAAAAGAAGAGAAATTTAGATTTTGTCAGGCAAGGACAGTTATGAAGAGGTACATTTACACAATTACAGTAACAGCAGGATGTAATCAGTTACAGTACTTTGCTCCCCTTGACTCTAGTTAGAATATGCAAAATTCAGCAAATGAGATAGATTACATCTACAATAAAGCAACACACAAGTAACATAGTATAAAATCCATCCTTCTGCACATTTTCTTCTTGCACTAGTTTCCATCTTCTTCAGGATTTCCATCCTTAAACGTTGTCTAAGAGTTTTAGATTACAAGAAACATGTCTGGCTTAAGTCTTACAAACATCTGGTCAACTGACCCCCCCCCCCCCCCCACCAACACTCAGCATGCATTACCTATGTAATTTTGTGCAACAGGGTCAAGGAGAGATAAAAAATGCCAACTGCTTTAACATTTTCTTGCGCAAGCTCAGATCGGATTGGACGGAAGAGACCAGGAGCAAAAAGACTCCGGACCCTTCCTACAGCTGGACCGATACTGAGACAGAGAAGCACATGATACAGAGTGGTGTATATGGGATGCCGTCATGCTTAGTTAAGGACTCACAGGCTCAGTATTTCATGCTCCACATCTGCTGGTTACCATAGCAACTTGGTTTTGGGGCAATTCCCCGGTCAGGTGGCTTCTGTCAGCTCCAAAGGAAAAAAAAAAAAAAAAAAAAAAGGCCTTTTCTAAGCAGCACAGTTTGGGGAAAAAAAAAAGAAGAAGCCATGAATGATAAAAGGCTCAGACTGTCATTAGTGCTTCTTCAGATGGTCACTTCAGCTTCTTCAATGACTGCACATTGTCAGTGTTTAACAGAGACAAGCTGTCACTACCACAGTAGAGATCACCTGAAGTGTGACTGAATCACTTTTACTCAAGTTGCTCTATAGTTTCTCAAGAGACTAGATAAAAAAGACTCGGCTATTAGTTCTCAAAGAGTTCAGTAGATATTTTAGAGCGTCAAATAGACAATAAAACTAAGGCACAAACAAGAGGGCCTTGTGCTAAATCAACACTATAATTACTGCTGAATCACCGCTTTTGTGACTCAGCAAAATATAAGCTACAACATCAAAAACAACAGACACAAACAAAGACCTCTTCCATCATGCCACTTTCGTAAATACAGTCACTTCTCCGTGCAATTTCCACTGTGCTTCTCCTGCAGTTTGGTGAAGAAAAACAGAATTACGTCACTTGTGTTTTTTTATTTTTTTTTATCTGTACTTCATTGTTCATGCTTCTTTGCAAAAACAGAAAGTGGGTGTTTTCTATTTGCAATAAGTGGTAGTGTGAACCATAATAAATGGATCAGAAAGTTAGAGAAGAATGGACGTATAATAAAGGGGCTTCACAATTAGAAAGTGGTCATTATGACAGCATGGGTGCAGTTGAATCCCCCGGTGTGGGTTTCATACAAACAGAAGCAGCAGGAGCCGATCATTAGGAGCAGGCGTCTGCAGGGCCGGGTCTTACTAGCTCATCTGGAGCCTGTGGGAGAGGTTCTTCGTCTCATTTGGGGAAGTCCAGAGGAAACATGCCGCGGGCCAAGTGCTCCCCAGTTCCCTTCTTTTTAACCTGATTACTGTAATGAGCTTAGAGGCCGTCGGATGCACAACATCTAATGTTGATGCAGATAAACACACTGCACTTACTCTCTCTGCACTCTCACTGGCAGCTGAATGCACAGCGCATCATCAGGCTCAAACCCAGCATAGCTAGATGGCTCATTTACTATAAAAATCATTAGGGGTAAAGATAGGAACTGGAAATGGCAATTTTTTGTAGAAGGTGAAGCAGGTTTAAAGGGTAGCTTTAAGAAATTTTGTCAAAAAGGTTGACAAAATGATAATATATTACACATAGCAATATATTTATGAGCTCAAGTTCAATTTGTGCATAAAATGCACAGTTTAAATCATCACTCCCTTTGAATTACACACCTTTGACCTTAAGATCTTGATTTAAACTGCAATGCTGCCACTCGTCTGTAAATATGAAGTATATGCATTTAAACTAATCTGTTGAACAAAGAATACAAATATGGGCAACTCAAGTCATAAGTTATCATCAACAGAAGACAGAGTTACACAAGGGAGGAGCCTAGTGAGTTGATTCAAAACACTGAGTTCAAGATACGTCCTGTGCCAAAAGTATTTTGTCATGGATGGAACTAAATGTAATCAAAGCTGAAAAGCATGCATTAATTTGATAATAATACCAATCCAGACAAAGGGATACAGAGGTTAGGTTAATTTCTAAAACATCCATGGATGCCAGGAAAACATAAAACACAATGTGTAAAGTTGATGTAATATCACTCCTGCTTTCAGGTGCAGCTCTAAATTCTCATTGAGTGATTCATTGTGCATCTCATTTTGTTGCACAGCTGTGCATGATAATAAAGGCATTCTGATTCTGAAATTTAGTGACAAAAACCCCAAAATAATGTACCTGGACTAAACAACCAGTGTAAAACAAAGTGATATTTCATGAACACAATGGTATGCACATTTAGAAAGTATGCAAAGTTGAGATGTTTCAATTAATATAACTTTTAAAACTGATTGTTTCTGAGAGCAACTGATGGTAAGAAATTCATCTTTTACCCCAAAACTAGATTTATTATATGAAACAACTGCAGGTTTCTTCCTGCCCAAATTCAGAGTTTATCATTGCATTTGTATAATTCATGTGCAAGAAGCCTGTAGACAATTTAATATTAATGTTGTCGTTCTGAGAAAAGTGTACATACAGTACTTTAATACAAAGCTTCAGCAGAAACACATGGAGAGGAAGAAGGATGCAAGCTTTCAGCGCCACGAGTCATTTTGGATATCAACTTTCCAAAACAGATTCATCAGCAGTTTTTGAAACGAGATTCTGTTCAAGTTTATTTTTCGTGGATCATATCCATTCTCACATTTAATGGCATATTTGTTCACAATAAGCACTAAATGACCCTGGTACCAGAAATTATACTAAATTTAATCCACAAATAAACAACATAAACAACCGTCTGAGAACCTGGCCAAGGTGTTCAAATGTTTGGATAAGAGACCAAACAATACTTTACAGGGGCTGCTCTTTTCCTCCCTGCAGTCCGAGTGTAATTAAGTCTACTGTGGCTGTGAAAGACAGAGCATTTGGTGAAGGACGAAGCCAATGTAAGAACAGCTCTGTTTTTTTAATCCACACAAAACTGTAAGAGTTCCTTGACGGAAATACAGTTTTATGGCTTACACTGCGATGATTAAAAATCCATGAAAGCATGGAGCCCATTTAGTCTTGGTAGGAGCTATATAAAGATACACATGATGGTAGCTATATTCTCTGGAGGGGCCAACACAGTTACACGGGGTTTGACTGATTCAAACATGCAACAATAGAATTTGGTACAGGCTGTTTTTTTCCCTTTCTTTCATTAGTGTCTCTGTAAGAAGAATCCCTTTAACCACACTACTCGTTACTTTAACAGACCTACAGGTTGATTTGATTTTATCCTCCAAACAGGAACATGTGAAAGTGAAACAAAACATTATCCGTTCAGTTTTGTATGTTTGTGTGCTTTTTATTGTAACAAAGAATTTAGGCCGTTGCCAGTGTTTGTGTCTCGAGGTTAGTCAAACTGAAGCCCATTAGAAATAAAGAAAGCTTTCCACTGTGTTGAATTGCCTTAAGTCCTCTAAGTGATCCGTAATGTACACATGTCCTGAGGGAATGGAAAACATCCCAGTTGCCCGGTGCAGAGTACACACAGCAGTGAAGTTTGCCAAAAAGGACATTCAACATCTGAAATCTAGACTATACAGCGGGTACAAAAAGAACCTTTATCAGCCTTCCAGTCAGTCAAATTAGACTGTGCATTACAATATACCGATCAGCCCTAACATTAAGACCACTCACAGGTGAAGTAAACAGCATTGATTGTCACTTTACATTTGACAAGGGCAAATTGTGATGGCTAGATGTTGCTGGTCTGCTTTGGTCAGTACTGTACCTCTGACAAAAGTGGTCCAATGAAGGAAAAGGTGAACTGCTAACAAGGTCATGGGCGCCAAATGCTTGTTGATGGGTGTGGGGAGTGAAAGCTGGCCTGTGTGATCCAATCCAACTGAAAAGCTTCTACAAACTGCAAAAAAAAAAAGAAAAAAAAGAATGGTGGATCTGATAGAAAGGTGTTAGAACACACAGTGCATCTGTTTGTTGCATATGGTGCTGCAAACGGTCACAGGGTGCCTATGCTGACCCCTGTCCATCGCCAAGAGTGCCTATAATCGGCATGTGAGCATCAAAAGTTCAGAAGTGGACAACAGAGCAATGGAAAAAGTTGGCCTGAAGGAAAGCAATAACTTGACTTGACCCTCCAAATTCCCCAGATCTCAGAGGGACCAACACAACATGATGCAGGTGGTCACAATCTGAATGGTTGATACACTTGAGTACTTGACCTACATAAATGAAATGTCCATGCCATCACAATTTCCCCTTAATTTCAATCATGCATTCAGACAGAAAACTTCAGATGAAACTCCTATATTCGTATAATCCCCTCCATTTGTGATATACCTTACAGTTGTCCTGTTAACCCAAGTTTCTTTCGAGTTCTGTCCAGGGTAGAACACGTCCATATGTAAGACGGAGCAGCTTAATCTCGTTCTGTACACACCAGTTAGCTCACTCTGACTAATGCTATTTAGCCAGAGAAATTGAATTGAAGGAGAGACAGACTTATCACTTCAGTCTGCGACCTAATTTTGAACCTATTTGACTCTCAGACTCTGTACATGCATCAGACAAAATGCTGTTCACAAAGAAAATGCAGAAACATTTGACTGATGAAATATACAGTACAAAGGGTGCACTGTGAAAGAATATATTCTGCGCTATTTTTTAAGACATGCTAGCCACATGGCTCTCGGGACTCTTGGAGGGGTTGGACCATTTTGTTCATAACATACAGTGTATGCCATTGACTGAATAAGGAAACGTTGTTCAGACATTCATAGTCCCAAGAAGATTGATCTTTGTAACTTTTCTTATCACACAGCATGACTATCAGATAAATGTATTCAATTTGTCTGATCTGAGGCGGCTTAGGTATTTGCAGGTATTTTGTTATCATTCATACTTTATGCCGATTAACAATTTAAGCATGCTACTGTATAACCTCAACCTGGAAAGTTCTAAAGAAAACAATATATTTGCAAAAATCAGCATGTTAGCCGTGATGTTAAGCTCAAAGCTCCAATGTTCCAAAGAAGAGACACAAGAAAATCTGTCGATTGTAGTCCTGTTACACATTTTTGGGACGATTCAGCATTAAAAACTCTTATCACTAACATCACTTATTTGACCCAATGGATTTTTCCTGTTCAATATTGCCTCACAGAAAACATCTGTTCCAGTAGTGGAACTTATAGCACCATTTTTTTTTTTTTTTTTTAACAGCTCGTGCAAAGGTCCAAATACTTCAGATACGTGACTTTGACTTTGATGTTGAGCACCACAAAAGTCTCTTTCATAGCACTCGCTCATCATCTGCTCCTGATTTCTGGCTATGGCAAGTTAATTGCTCGCTCAGCTGAACAGATTGTCCAACCACACATGCAGGAAACAGACTTCCCATTTCATAATATCATTTCATACGGCGTGACAACACAGTGTGTCAGCACTGATGGATGGTTTAACTCCATTGTGTGGTTGATAGTCACAGGGTGTACTCTGAAGGTCATTCTCAGGGCGCTGTATTGTCGTCACTTTTGAGTGACCCGGCTACTGTTTAGCTAAGCATTTTGTCATGTTTCGTGTAACAGAGACTCGCTAATTGCTCCGATAAAATTCGCCAACACGGCAAACAACTCATTAACGCTGCCACAGTCATTTTAATTAGATAAGTTGGGCATTTAGGCGGGCTGATAACTTGAATACTAAATCATTTCAGATTTATTCAGTTAATATAATAGCATTTCATTATCCCCACTTAACAAAACACCTACAAATTGTATGTTATCAACAGCCAATTTGTAATACATGGGTTTTCATTGACAGCTTGTGGCTTTTTGAAGTGATATCTGACATTAGAACATGGCAATCATCTGCTACAGAGAGAGAGTGTGGGTTCGATATCTAATAGGGCTTTCACACTTGCAGAAAACTGAAGGAGCTGAATGTGAGAACGCGAACAGCCAAATTTCTTCGTTTTTTAAAGTTGCCAGACCCCTTAGTATTTTTTCCAGCAAGTCCGAGTGAGCTGATGTGAGAACACAGCAGGATATTCTCCGGAGAATTGACCTCGAGTCAAAGGGAGGGGGAGTGACGTTTATATACTGTGACTGCTGCATGGAGTGTCTGCACGCGATCACTATAATCTCCGTGCACGTTTCAAACGGCTGCATTATGTTTTTTGTTGTTCAGTATGTTGTTCTCCACTCTGTTTCTGATAGTGTGATTATGTTTATCTACATATAGCATTGATATAAAGGCAAATATTCTCATTAAAGCATCGTATAGCGGACTCTGTTGCTTCGTCAGCTACTTCAGAGTTGTTGTTTTTACATCACATCTTACCTCATGAGACCCCCCGCCCCCCCCCCGCCTGTCTCCCACGGTTAGGTGCATACAGTATGTGAACAGTCAGGTGAGGAGAATATCCAGAGCACTCCTCCTGAAATGATTTAGATATTTTCAGGAGTGCATTTGAAAACAGCTTATGTGACAACTACATCGGGTCAAATCAAAGAATAAGAATAAGAAAGAATAAAAAAGGGGAAAAATAAAACTCTACATGCCTAAAACGTCCAAGACTTGAACAGAGCTGAGCTTTTTATCTTACACTATCTTTCCTTCAAACAGTAAATGTCCTCATTATAAGCCTTACTTCCACTAGTCTCTTCATCTGTCAGAGGAACATCTGGGCATTATCTACCTATCATATCACGTGAAAAACTTTTTACCATATTGGAGATCAATAAAGACAGCAATTAACAGAATGAATAGGGCGCCAGCATTGGTTTAAATGGGCTCTTTTGTCAAGACATAATCTTCTATAAGTCTCATGTTTATTGAATGGCAAAATGAGAATTGGAAAGAATAGAAACTCAAAATTGTAGCTCTTGTTCAAGTGCAGCAAAGTCACATGGATCTAATGCATTCAGTAATTATAATAATGTTGTTCCCCTCACGGATTCAAAATGTAAGATATCATTGCATAGAAGTAGAGTATGCACCTGGAGAGTAGAGAAGTAGAAACATCAGATACGCCACCATTAAATGATATGACTTTCTGAAATTGTGAGCTTTAAAGTAAAATGTATAAAACAGATTTGAAGATCCAGCTAGTGACCCAAAAGATGTCCCAGATGAACAGTGAATGTTAAATCAAATCTTCTACAGTGTAGTTTAGGTTAATAGGCTTTGCAAATGAATTCAAACAAATTATGTGGTAGTCCTCATTTATTCTGATTTCCCTGCTGGATACCATTTGGACATTGCAGTTTTTAAATGAGTCAGGATGCATTAAAGACTTCAGTGGGCTACAATTTAAAAAGTACACCAGTTAGGACAGACACTTTACAATTATATAATACAGTATATATTATATATATATAGAAATGTAATCTCTCATGTGAGTAATCAAAATCATTTTAAAATTACCTCAGTAACACCCAGTAATGTGCTACAAGAACGAGAGTGTTCAGTTTTCAAATACCACAATTGTTCTCAGTGTCTTAACTTTAAAATCCCTCAGATATATTAACGCATGAGCACCAAACGTAAATGGATAAAAGAGTCAGAACTGTGGCATTGATGCTTCTAATGTCCTGCCTGCAGTTTGCCTCAGTTATGTGGAACGAATCATGCCCTCTGAGAATCTCTGTGCATGGTCTTTAACACTTCAACATAACTCAAGGGGGGACTTTGGATAGAGTGTGTGGCAACATTTCCTGCATGATATAAAAAGGACTGAAGGTCAGAATGTGACATTAAATTAACGCCGCTTTAACCACGATGCCAGCACAAGGTCGTCTCACAAAAATTGACGATTTTATATTCTTTCTAAACGGACTTTAGATTTACGAGGTTATACATCTGGGGAAAGCTGATATTTCTCACTTCTTAAAATCTAGAAGCATTTCTTTGGCATTTTATTAACAAGTTAGATGATGAAGAATTAATTATTAAACTGATCATTGTTTTTTTGTCAATTAAAATGATTAAAAAAAAACACTTATTTAGGTTTTGGAAATCACTGTATTCTTTGACCAACCTACTCTAGTTTCAAACAAGTCTAAATAAATGTATTGTTTGAAATGGCATTTACTCCTTACTAACAGCTGTATCTATATTCTTTCTTGTCTTATGTCATCCTCACACAGTGATAGGAAAAGACAGGCAGATGGACTGCGGGCTCCGGGTGAGCACATGAGCATAAAAGCAGGCAAGCATGCAGGCAGGCAGGCAATGAAATGTACCCTCCTCTGTTCCCTAATAACTGGACAAGCCATCCATTTCATCGTTGCCTCTCCGCAGATTCCTGACAGGTTAGTATCATCCGTATCATTGGCAGAGTGTGGGAATGAAAAGAACCTGCCAACCTCCACATCCAGCTCGGGTTAACAAGACAAAAAAGTAACGCTCCAGAGGTCTGGGGGGGGGGAGAGAAGAAGCCAGCAACTTAGCACCATCTCTGCTGCTGCTGTCTCCTAAACTTCTCCATCTAATTGTGAGGCAGCGCACACAGCTGATGCTCCGGAGAAGGGTACCCATTCTTTAATCTCTCATTTTATATGACATCGACATGTAATCTCCATCTAGCTACCATGGGAGCAGCAAGAGAGGCAGGAAATGAAATCAGTGCTGTGTCTCTGCGCTTTATTAGCATGGGCTCTACAGATGTAGCAGTAAATCTGATTTATTAGAGGGCAACAACCAAAGCACCACAGACAGATAGAAGGATTCATAATGGCACAAGAGAGGGACATCTAATGTTACATTTTTTTTTTTTTGTCAAAGCTTTACCAAATGTTTTGACAGAGAGCAAAAACGACACAGTGTTCAGTCTTTTTTGTCCTCTTCTTGTTCCAAAATCCTGTTGTATGAAATTCTATCAGTCTGATTTTCTAAGCTAATAGGTTGGATGTTGAATTGCATGTTGGATGTTGGTAACCATGCTTGAAAGCAGCACATTAGAAATTGCATAATTTGCTAATTAATTATATCCTCAAAATGTCAAATATGGAAATTTATGGAACAAAAAAGAAAGAATATGGGAAAATTATCTTATCCGTGCTACAACAACATCAAGTCCAGCAAAGATGTGGAGTGAGCTGATGTCACATTTAAGGATGTGAATCGCAGATTAACTCACAATATAATACACGGCTCAAAATGACTTTAACACGATACTGTGAGTCTGAGATCATTTTATATATTGCCAGACAATAAAATAATGAAACAGCATCAGATCTGATTGAATGGAGAATACAAAATGCCTCTAAAAAAAGATGAACTTATTCATTCATTGCAATTTGGTGTCAAGTGAACTCTCATCACGCTTCAGCCGTTTAACTTCTTTGAACCATTGTGCATAATCATCCTGCTTCTTCTTTAGCAAATTCCCTTCCATTCACGTTAGCCTCATTCATGTCAGTTCAAGTGTCACCTTGGGGAGTCGTGAAGAAGAGACAAAGTGAGTCAAACTGTTAAGAGCAGCGTTATCTTTATATTAAAATATGGATACTTGGCCCCAGTGATTTGATAATTATACCACAGTAGTCAGGACAAAGACAAATTGCCGTATTGTCCCTCCTCTAGTCACATGTTTTATTATACTTCATTCAATTTAAAGATTGTGCTCTGCAGAAAAAAATCAACAGCCAACCTCCTATATTGATTTTTTTATTTATTTTTTTAATTAACAAGTTATTCATTCTTTTTTGGGCACAAAGCACCACAGCCTTAAGAAGTCAAAAGGCCTTCTGGTCTTGGAGTGACTCCTTTGGTATCTATGGAGATGTTATGGAAAGGTATACCACATTATGCTATATTAGCTGCTCGTAAGAGAACCATTTATATACAACGCCCTTCACAATTTCTGAAAAAAAAAAAACTGAGATTCCAAATGATTAGTCATGCACTCCCATGGGACTGAGAAGCTAAGGAGGGGGGGATGTGTAATTCAATTAGTCCCACGGCTCTGCACTGGAGAGAGGCAGACAGCTCCATCTCATTGAGACATCCAGGATGTGTAGGCCTGCTGTAGCTACGCACAGAAGACATTGGCAGTGCATCATTAGTGCTGTTGGTTTGAATTAAAGATGGTCTCCCTCACTAAAAGTCTGCTGAAGGGATGTGGCAGCGATACCAAGCATTTCCTCCTAAAATCCCCTCAGCAAACACTCCCTACACACAACACGGGGCTGAATGAGGAGGGCCGAATGTAACGGGGAGCGAAGTGAGCCGCCCTTTCATGACAATTCGGCCACGTTCTCTGCAATGCCTCTGAGCCTGTGCCATGTGTCGAGGATGCTGTCTCCCACTGAAGTTGCATACAGATCGCCCTTTCAGAGTGCAACCTCCTCCGTCGTCTCTTTGTCCCTCCTCCCTGTGGGAAACGTATAAAGCTTCAAAGAGCCTCACTCCATGAGATTCCTGTAATTTATGACAGCCTTATCCCAGGGCCAGAGAAATCAAATCAATGTAATGTAGAGCATGTTTCCCAGTATGGGCTCCATACACACGTAGACCATAGATCACAAATAAATGGCAGAGATTCTGACAGTCATTAAATAACAGCATCAATAATTCCCCATGTGGCAGCACTGCATTTGATTTTGGATTATGAAAAGGGCAAGGAAGTATAGATAATGAGACACGGCAGAAACAAATACAAGGAAAAGAAGAATTGCAAGAGGCACCGGGCTGCACACCAACCACTTCATACCAACTCTGCAGGAGGGTCGCCAGTCAGGGTCATTAGTTCTCGAATGACCTTTGACCTCCGGCTTGGCACTCGCACCTGGTTTTTGTCATATGACTCCGAAACCCGGCAGACTGGAGTAAGAGACTGTGATCTCGTGGGTACAGCCTCACAGGGGTTGCGTGTCCACTGCGGGTGGGCAGCTATACTCTCCCTTGGCTTCAGGTTCATCAATCTCCCAGCTGAAGAAACTAAAAACTCAACAGTGAGAGGAGCAAACAGCTGCCATATAGTGGACTGAGCAGATGGTGGGGGTGGCAAGAAATTAACACCGAGCCATTTTAATCTAATACACAGCATCTCCATTAAGGCAAGGAGAGATACATGTCAGCAACTTCAGCACTTACTAGCAGAATTTTCAAAAATCTACTTAACCTGACGATTTTTTTGCCTGTTGGTATTTTTCTTGTGGATATCATACTTTCAATATTTGGAGCGAAGGATCTTTTGCAACCCCAAAGAATTTGTTCACATCCATCAGTATTTGAAAATGTTTTGATCAAAGTGAGCCTATTGGACAAAAGCCCTCCAATTCATTGACTGAGGGAGTGAATGGGCAGAATGTGGCAGCATATCTTGCCATTCAAGATAAAAAAAACCCCCACTTGTGCTTTGAAGTATTCCTAATATTTCAACCACAGAAATAATAAAAGTTTTTATGTGCACTGTATGACGGAAGGTCTGGAAGTCCTGTTCAAATGAAAGAGGTACTATGTGACTGCACAGTGTCATCTTCAGTAATCCAAATCAACAGCACCCTCGTCACATATGTCAACTGCATTGACAGAATTGTGACAACGTGCCTTTACATTTCACTGAGATGGAAACAAATCGACTGAGGGGGCCAGCACCAATTCAGCAGCTGCAGTAAAATAAATAAAAAATGTTTAACATCTTTATTTAATAAGTGTGAACATTTGAAAGGAGAGGTGCCTTGAAATTTGGAGCCAACGTAACACTCCAAGCGTTATAATTAACCTTTAAAATGCACAAAATGTCCTTCCAATAGGACCGCAACCTTCCTCATAGTTTTAAAATTAACTATATTGGTAGCACAGAGAATTATTTTTTATGACCAAGCTGCTGTCATCCCATAAAGCAAGCCTCATTAAGGGTTTGAAAATCAAAGCTACTCGGCTATTACTTTGTCCAAATAGCCACTGTTTCATCTAATTAATATTGCACACAGCTATTAGCAGTCCAGATATTATGCTTCCACAGAATGAAAAGGAGCGATTCTTACAGTTTGAGTGCCGGGGAAGAGCTCTGTGACAGAGTGCAAGCACAATGCATAAAGTAGGACTATAATGGTTGGCCTATTTAGGGCTTTTTCAAGATGATGTCTCAATTTCCATAAAGCATGGTCCATCCATGTTATGTTGTACTTCACATAATCAAAACAATGACCACCGATGATTGACTGGCTTTGACAACAGGATTCAGAGCAGCGGATTCAATTGAACAATACTTTATAAATAACGTGATTATTCTGCTGAATGACGAGCTTACTGCACTGCACGTGTTTATAAGCAGGTTAAACCAGTGTCACAGCAGAACAGCCGCTGGGGAGAAACGAGAGAGCATAGTGGAAGGGGAAAACAATCAAGTCGGTAGTGTACACATGATATGATATGATGTCATAACTCCTATGTTTAAAAGACATGAATGAATGCTTGCTTTTCTTCCATAAATGCAATACGGATTCTTTTCAGCGCAATGACACAAAAATGTGCACATCTAGGTGACCTTCCAGAGAAACAAACATGCAATCCATCTTTTCGACAGGGTAAAGTGATCATGCATAAGACGTCATGATATGTCACCAACACAGCCCAGGATGTGTTGATAAAATGGAAGGTAAAAAAAAAAAAAATAAAACATGCGCTGAGAAAAGAGATGACATTGGAATCTACGTCAGGAGAATGTCGAGTTCTCCCTCACTTAAGCGGCTGCTGACACAGTTAAACAAAATTAAACACAAATTCAAGTCAGCTCCCTGAATTTGATTTTCCAGACAATGAATGTTCTGAAGAAAGTCAACATTTATATTCAGCTCTTGTTCAGCTCAGAGCGGAAAACAAAACAGCCTACCGACAAACAAGGTTACAGAATGAAACATCAGGATTTTGTATAATTAATGCCTGACTTGAATTAAAATGTCTTCCTTTAATGATTTTGTGCCGTCAGGCCAGGTGACAATTTATGTTGCACTCGACCCAGAGGATCAGCATAACAACTAAGGTTGAGTCAACACATTTCCGAGGGCAGAGGACTGCAACTGTTATAAAATTAACACATTAGAAAATGTACTTTTGAGCATTCTATGTAGGCTCTCAGTCATGAATATTCAGTTGGTTACATTATAATGGTCACTGCCACTTTATATTCATTGTATAAGTTCAACAAGTATCAAACAAGTATTGATTCATCGACTTTCACCAGCCATTTAAAAAGTACTGGGAAGTGTACTCTGCACACAGACAGATTGGACGTTTAGTGAGGTGTGGTTTAGTTCATTTAATAGCCAAATATTACCTTTTGCTTCGGTGATTCCAACAGAGCTGTTATAACCTCTTGAGTTTAGCTAAATAAAACTAGAAGTGTGACATTCTCACTGTTTATTTTCTGCTATAATCCAGAATCCAATGCAATATTCCCAATTGGCTTTTTGTGAATTTCTAAGTTGACCTACAAATGGGTAACTTTTTTTAGCAAACAGCCCATTTACACATCAACAGTAAGATATGCGGAATTATATTTGAATTTAAACAGACCAGCCATAACTTTAAGACAACTGAAAAGTGAAGTGAATAACATTGACTATCTCTTCACAAGGGCACCTGTCAGTGGGTGGGATATGTGCAGCAAGTAAGCATTTTGTCCTTGGAGTTGATGTGATGGAAACTCCAAAAAAATGGGCAAGGGTAGTATGAGGAGCAACTTTGACAAGGGCCAAATTGTGATGGCTAGATGACTGGGTCAGGGGCAGAGCTTCTCCAAAATTGCAGCTCTTGTAGGTTGTTCCTGGTCAACAGTGGTCAATTACTACCAAAAGTGGTCCAAGGAAGGAAGACAGGTAAACTATCGACAGGGTAAATGGGCACCCAAGGCTCATTGATGCACATGGGGAGCAAAGACAGGCCTGTGTGGTATAATCCAAAAGAAGAGCTACTGGAGCTGTCCATGCCAAAAGAGCCTACAAAGGGGCATGTAAGCATCACAACTCACAACCATAGAGCGTTAGAAGAAGTTGCATCGCATGAATGAACACACCAACGAGTCCAAGGTGTTGAGTTGGCCTCAACATTTCCAAGCTCTCAATCCAATAGAATATCTTTGGAATGTGCTCGACCCCAAAGTCCAATCCATGGAGGCCCCACCTCGCAATTTACAGAACTTAAAGGATCTGCTGTCAACCACAAAACACCTTCAGACATTATATACCGGTGACCTCTGGAATATGTTCATGTAATCCTTTTTTATTTGAAAATACTGACTTGTGCAGCTTTAAATAGAATGAGCTGATGAGATCAAAATGGTGAATATAAGAAAAATGTGTTATCAAGACTGCTAATACATTAATGCCACAAACATCTGAGTCAGCTTTATAATTCCATCTCCGAAAACAGAAAACAGAGCATTGAGCGTAATCCTGGATATTGTCTTTCATTAGAGGTAACCAGAGAGTCCCTCTGCCCTTAACACAAGGTCACTACACTGCTGATGGGCTTAAAATACAAGGCTAAAGAAACACTGTCACAGTTCAACTTCCAGCTGCTAAATGCACTTCTGCCATACTAAAAAGAAATCCAGTTTCTTCATTTGAGGCTCCAGGTGCTGACATTACAGAGCCCTGAGCTGAAGAAGGGAGACACAAAGAGAGAGAGAGAGCGAGAGAGAGGGAGTGAGAGATCTCCCTTGGTCAGCAACCCTCGCCACCCACTGAGGATCAGAGCCAAGGATAGCAGTACTTTCAGTGCTGCTGCTCAGACAGGAGAGTCCTTTCCTCTCACACAGCTGCTGTACACACAGCATCCAACGGCACGCAATTAACCTTGAAGTGATTCTACCGCTATGTCAATTCTGCCTAACACAAAATCATCAGCACCATTCAACAGCAATATAATTATCTAAATGGCCAACAGGACACCCACGTGCACAGCCTATACGTTCTCAGGTGTGCACGGTTGCCGGAACATACCATGGAAAAAAAAACGTGTTTCGCTTGTAGACGAGTTGTTTGCTCACAATAAATTACAGTAAAGTTATTTTCAGTGTGCCACAGAGTTTTGATTCATTTTTCAGCAATTTCATTAAGTTTGCTTTATGTGTCTGTCATACCATCTCGCCTCAGTCCATGTGCAGCTAGTCTTTGCTCCCTCAGTCACAAAATCGTGTAAACCTCCGTATACCTACAGTAGCAACATCGTTCTTTATAGGCAATTTACACAATTTGATAACGTCAATTCTGCTCTTTGATTTCGGTTCGTAACAATTGTGTTATAGAGAGTTCACTGTTTTCCAAATACTAAATGTCTTAACTAGGTACTGTGGTGCAAGACCCCTACCACTCAGCTATATTTGCCTGTGAAGTATCACTGATGCAGATCGATGGCAAATGGCTAGATCACTGGAATCTCTGCCCCCACTGTCATTGACCTCTGGCTCCATGTGGCGCTCCTGGGAGACCCCTGCAAGTGAAAAACACTCAGCATGCTGATGAAGAGAGCCAAAAACATCAGAGCCTTTGAGATTGCCTCTCTCATGTGCTTTGTTTGGGATACGACCACAGAAAACACCCCACAGGAGTATATATATATATATATTTCTGCATATACAGCCATTCAAAGGCGCTAACAAAAATGCACACTCACTTTTCGATCTCATTCGAGTGTAACTTGAAATACTCTCCTTAACAACGAGAGACTTTCCAGCTGTTAGATGCTCAAAGCAGAAGTACCTTCAATAGTGTAAAAAGAAGCTAGGCATGTTACAACTAGGCGACTGTTCACTCAGCACAAGCAGCCATTATAAGTGAACAAAGACTACAGGTGGACAACTGTGTTCTATGGATTCTGTGACCATTAAACCTCATGGAAGAAAGCAAGAACAGAGGGAGGGGTATTGACTTTTTCAGAATAATGTCCCCAAGCACCTTGTGAAGTCTTTGCCAAATGAATTCCTCAGTTTGTGTTCATGTGGATTTGTTAAAACAGAGAAGGACATGTCAGAGACCAGACAGCATTAATTCAGCCACACACTTTTCAAAGGAGACTATAAATCACATGATCTTTAGCACAAGCATCACATGATCTTTACCACTGATAATCAGTTCGCTTCAGGCAGAGTGGCTCATGTTCCTGATCATTGCAGTGTTCCTCTGCAACACAAAGACATACATGTGTAAACCACACGACTGTCTTTCTGCTAAATACTGTAGTGTCAATTGCACAACTAAACTATCTAATGCTATTTGCTTTTATCTAAGAGCTAACTATTTTAACGCAATAATAACCACTGCTGAATTAAACTTAAATAAGACACACTTGCAAACACAGACATCGCGATTAGCTAAAAGAATAGTAATTGAATTAGACAAAATTGACTAAATGTGACCAGATTTACTAACAGCCATGCATAAACCCAACCAGTTAGCCAAAAGGTAAGAAGCTGACACTACTTAAGCTGACAGCCGGTGCTCAGGAAACCCTCCGATTACACATATTTTCCCTTCATGCCAGTCACCCAGTTTTGGGACCCAGTGAAGTTAGACCTGTTGTGAAGTCATGCTACTTACGACTGGCACATCATTTGATCCGCTGATGAAAAACGCTGCAGGCTGAGCCTCTGCCTCTGACCTGAAGCGCCGGCATTTACTGACCTACTTCCTGAGTCTGCTTACACATTTCTAGCACAGGGACGTCAGTTAAGACCACAAGTACAGTAAATACTTTAAGTGCCGTATCAGTCACTACTGAAGCCTTTTTTTTTAATTAACACCTTTAGCTAATGCTTGATTAAAATACATAATGTACTACATTGTGCATATGATTTCCACACACAGACCATACCGATGCATTTCTACTTTATGGAGCATTATCAAAAAACCTTCAAGTAAAAACACTATACACAGTTCTGGATCAACAGCCAAGTGATCTGTGGATAAACCCCTGATCGTTATGAATGGAGCATGCAGTCAGTTCCATCTCATGCCACGACAATCTTTAATTACAATGAAGATCAACCTTATGTAGAATCTGGAAGTAGACTGGCAATGTGGTCTAGTGTTTGCTGATAAAAAAAGACGGCCCATATGTATTATAGGTCTCACACATCGACTTCTTGCCACATCCATCATCTGTTGGGAGAAATACAGGAAATGATGCATTCAGATTGATGTTCTGGTGGAGGAGTGTGAATGGCAGCCAGCTTCGAGATCTACCTCTTGTTCCATAGAAACAGAGTTGAAAGCGAGCCAGGCCCCTTAAAAAAGGCATGCGATCACAAAGACAGTGGAGAGAAAAACACATAAAGAGAGGCCTAATTCTTCAGTAAACAGCGAACACAAAAGCTGTGGTCACAGCCCACAGCATGGGGTGTGTTTTCGTTTCCACCTCCTACACACTCATGCATTAAATACGGTTCAACAATCACACTCTCCAATGACTCTTAAAACCCCTTACTTCCCAACCTCCAGCAGAACATTTCCTGGGGAATTCCGAGCAGGAATGTATTCTTGATGACGGAGCAGCAACAACAGCTGAGAGGAAAATCACTTTCTAATGAACTGCGCCGAAATACTGAGGCTTTGTCTCTAAAATTAACTTATCCTAGAGACACTATGTGGCCATAAATACTTACTTTCGAATCAATGACCTGGTTATTGTCATTGAATGGAACAATTGTAGAATTGTATATTTCTCCCTTAGCTGTAAAATACGAATGAACGCTGACTTAAAGTGCTTCATGAGAGCATTAAGTCCATTTTTTTTCGGGACCATGTTCAAAAACTTGCGAGTCCCAGGAAAATTAGGCGCCCAGTTGAAGGTGTGAAATAAAGTTGTTGCAGCAGAGATAGCCTTAATAGCTTCCCATAATACAGAATCACTTTGGTAATGGCTTCTTCAATAGCTGGCAATGAGTGGGGAAAGCCGCCATTTAAATAGAGCTGGGTTTTAATTACCACTGCAAAGGAAAATTGCAGGATTTAATGTCTTAAAAGGTCTGACAGGAGGAATGTCATTATATTATATTATATATTTATATTGATTTATGCTACAATTTAGTTCAAAACTTTGTGACTCATTTTTGCAAACACCTCTAAACTTGCAAACATTGCTTTTATAACCTTGGCTCCTTTGAATGGTATCTTTTTTTTTTTTTTTTCATATCAGTTGCCCCTGGCAGAGGAAGGCTGCACGTGAGCTTGTGACATTGTGTTGCTGTGATCTAATTATATCTATGTATTATGTTGTGAGAAAATGTACAGTGTGGGTTGTTTAGATGCCAAGGATGAAGAAAGCCCCCACTTCTTTAACAAAAAAAAAAAATAATAATCATATTTACAAAGAGTGGAGATAAACATCTTCAGTATTTTCACTCAACAAGATACCTGAATTCACATTTGCTCGTATTACTGCAAACATTGTGTCCCTCCGTCTCCACAAAGAGCACAAATATGTTTTCACACACATAAGCAAATCTGTAATGGCTAGTCTAAACATAAACACATTAATCCTACAGACAATCCTGTTCAATTCTATGACAATGAAAGGATATTCACCCTTCATAAAAGCTATTCCAGCACGATGTAATCTGCAGATTAATGGCACATTTTGCCAATCTGCCATTCAATACAACTTTTTTTCCCCCATTCTATAAGGCTTGCAAATTTGATCCTCCAACCAACCATTTTCTAAAGTTGTTGACCTTTACAGTTACAGATAATGAAAAATACAGATCATCTTTTAAACATCATCTTTCATTAATAACAAAGATTGATGATTCAGTACAGAACACATTAATCCGAACATCTCAACACAGGAGTTAACTGTTTATTTGCACAAACAGGAAGCGTTTGTGGCTTTTCTCTTAAGCTGTTCATTCCATCACACATGAAGCTGAGCAAAAGGTCAAAGCAAAATTGGTGATGTTTGACATCTCGAACTGTTAACATCCAGCCGATCCAGTTTTGACACCGTGTCGACTTCCCTCTTTGTCAGAAAGACAGACTATATCAAACCTCCGTGCAGCCACCGCACATTAAGTCATTCTTATTCAACAGAATCCGTTACAATTATTGTTATAATTAAAGTGAAAACAGGTGGTGTTAAATGTATTAAACAGCATGCAACAATGCTGCTGCTAATGCACAAATAAACACCCTCTACAGTGTGAATGAGGGATGGTTGTATCCGATGCTAATCTGTGCCTTACAGTACCACCAGGGAGTACATTTTTAGTATGAATACTCCCAGTTGGACTCAAGCCCACAGCGCCCTCCCTCACATTTGTCTTACTGTATGAAGCAATCCAAAAATCACAGCTGTCAGCTACGTGCTGATACAGCTTGACTTTTTTTTTTTTTAGATGCATCACTCAGAGAAAACATGTCATCAGTCTGAGACCCCCTTCATGCCGCGAGTATCCTTGAATTGACCCTTAATATCCAAGATGCCAATCATAGAGAACACTCAGCTGCTCTGTACTGTAGGAGGGTGGGGTGAATCTTTTTTTTTTTTTTTCAACCAGTTGCAGCTGAAAGCTTTTCAAGTGAATGAGAGCATCACAGGAGACTGACATGTAGAAAACATCTCACATTTATATGCATCTGCTTCACAAACTATTGTAGGCCTATACTGTATGTAAAACCGACCACTAAAAGATAAGTCAGGGCTCATGGTATGGCTCCGTCAACCTTCAGTTCCTCTGTTGGAGTAGTAACGCTCCATCCATACCTGTGTGAAACAACCAGCTCATGAAATATCTCTTCACAAGTGCAGCACATCTGTATCAGCATCTCTAAGAGACACGTCTTTCAATCGGGAAATCAATCAATCTGGAAGTAGCCCAGGTTTAGCATGTGCTTTGACCTTTGGAAACAGGCAGGTGTCAGGTAAAAAAAAAGAACATATTTACAAGCACAGGGTTTCAATGATATAATGCTTCAGCAGACTCAAACTTGACCAAGCTGACCATTACACCCTATCCCCTTAGTAATTCAGCCCACTGTACATCAGTGGTTACATCCCTCTCATGCCGACCACGTAGCTTTGATGATGAGCCCATCCAGATAACATTCAGGTCAAGTCCAAGTGACTATACAGCACATTTCTTCGCACAACAACAACAAAAAAAATAATTTAAAAATAAATGCGAGAGCAGGACATCATTAGTTTTCCGTTTGGCCCACTTTCTAAGAACATAAAATTCGTCAAAACCTAAACATTACACATGAAGCAACCTCGCCAAACAAGTAGGTCAATGAAATGTTCTGTTATCTCTCAATGTCAAAAGCAAGTCAAGTGACATTTAAGACGTAGATAGATTTGACAGCCTCCTAATAACGCCCCGGATGAAGCAAACCGATTGAGGTTTAAATCCACAGTAATGCAGGGAAGATGGTAAAGTGGGAAAACACACACACACACACACACACACACACACACACACACACAACACCACATCATGTGAAAAAAAAAGGTCGTGTGCAGTGCTGTTAATATGAAATGTTTCCAGCGCTTCTTCTTGCTGAGCACAAAATCGCGGTCCGGCTCCCCGTTGTGAGCCCATTTGGGAGGAACAGCACCTTTCAAACAAGCGCCAGGGTTTAAAAAAACACACACTCACACACACAGCGAATAAAAGACGAAGGCGAAATCCTACCTGATGACTGACTCGTTAATGCATGCGACTGGTCTTGGATGTAGGCTGGACGACACACACGCACACACACACATACACACACCACCACCACCACCACCACCACAAGCGGGTCAGCTCAGCCTGCCTTTGCCTCCTCCACGGCATCAAGCCCCTCCTCGTTTATCGTACAGAGGAGAGAGATGGGGAGGGAAAGGGAAAGAAAAAAAAAAGAAAAACGACTGCATATCTATGCGCTGAAAAAGGAAGCGGCGTCACACTCTCCCGTGTTTTCTGATAATCACCAGATCAAGATTGATGATGGACAATATATATATATTTTTTTTAATTAAAATGAGCTATTCTGAGAGATGATAAAGACCTGAATGCACATTTAAAGATGAACGCATGAAATATTCGAGTGACTGAATTCTCTTATTTTGAAAAGGCTTTGGATCTGTGCGGCGAAGTACACCTGCCGAAAGCGCGTCAGCAGATCAACCATCAGCAGAGGACAGTCGGTGTTCCTGTGGTTTTTTTTACCACTTTGACAGAAAATCAATGGCACATGGAAGATTATGTTACAACTGGCACCCTGTCTACATGTGGAAATATGACACAGTATCATGCAGTCCATGTCAAAGTAATGATCTACAAAATAACCTGTTAGGATTTTTAAAGGCAGCCTGGCAGTTTTTGGAAGATCTTTTCAAGCAGACTGGTAAATACAAAAAAAAAAAAAACAACATGTAGGCTACTCCTATTCAGTTTGCAGAGAGATGATTATTGTTGGATTAACTGCTGTACAAAATTGTTTGCAAAAAAAGTGAATATTAAATCTTTTGGATCCGACGCGGCCTACATCTCTGTCGGTTTATCCTCTATGTGGGTGTACGGTTACTTAACCTGAGCATATACTGCCCCCTTGTGGAGATACTCAAGCATCAATGCAAAGTTAAGACAGAACAATTGGAAGAAGGCTTGGGCATCAAGTTTAATTTAGCAGCTACATGTTAATATATATTACTTCCCTCCTATTCATCTATCTATCTATCTATCTATCTATCTATCCTACATATCAATATAATCATTATCAACTCTCTCTCTGGTCTGGTTGGATATTTTTGACTGATTTGTACTTGAACAGAACTTCAGAAAATGCTGAGCAATTTCCTATAGCCTACTCTGTTGTTGATAGCAACTATAGATAAAGATAAAGATAAATGTATTGATCCCCCATGGGGGAAATTTGTGCATTACAGTAGCTCAAGAAAACAGGGGACGGGAATATAATTATTAAAAAAAATAGCTATATAGACAACAATAAGTCTGTTAATTAGAACACATGTATCAGGTTTGGTTAAAGTACACTTGCACACTATAGAAGGTGGTATGTCTGAACATGTGTGAGATCTCAGTCTCATTATCTCCCTATGGTTTATCTCAATGTCAGTTTTTACATACAAGAGGTTTGTTAGGTGCAGAGTGTCTGAAAAGTACGCCTTATTAACTGATGTGACGTGAACATTTTGGAAAACATTTCCTAGAATTTACCTCACTCAGGACACTTTGCTGGTCTAATGTTAGCCATGACATCATCATGTCCTTAAGTACCCAGTGACACATGGTAACCAAGTTACTGCACTTGAACCTTGGCCAGCGCCGAGCGGAGCTTCTTTACATGATCCCTCCACTCCCCGACCACTCTTCAAAGCAGAGCAAATTAAATCCAAAGGACAAAGTTGAAGGGACTTTTCTTATATGTGTTAGGGTCTCACTGTTGTAAACATAAATACAAGGATATTTGTCATCATCGTCACATTGATTTTTTTAGTTAAACTTTTCAAGTTTGTTTTCAAATAACTTCTGGGAATGATAATGGTGAATTCAAAGCACGGCAACAGGTTTTCCAATACTGAACCCATATTGGTAACAGCCATCTGTCGTGTATTTTTGGTGACTATTTGTAATACAGCTGCTTCATCTCCACCACAAGAGGGTAGCACTGACATGACAATATTTAAACAAAGGCTGAACCCCTCAAGGGACAAAGTTCTGTGTGGATGTAATAAATCGATGTTGTAATTGTACCCATTAACACTGATGTTTACTTAAAAAAAAAAAAAAAACAGCACTGTTAAAGAGACAATACACATAGTTCCCCACAGACAACACTAGTTCTTTAAAAAAGCTGAAGGGTTTGCTCATGAATTCATCATTTTTACTCACTATATGTATACTTAATATAAAAATGTAATTGTATACGTAAGTTGTACCCTCGACAAGATTATTTTAAATATTTGAAATCCCAGACTTACAAGACTGTGTGACTGGGACAACATGAATAAGTAGTTTGGTAAATTCTGTCTTTGGTTCAAGTCTTTTGGTAATGAAATGTGTTTCTAGAACTGTTATAACAGTTATGAAAGTAGGCCTAAAATCAAATCAATAGAGTGTTGGAGTAAGAAGAAATACAACAAATTTATTCGACAGTTCTTCCAGTAAGACAATAATTAAAATGTAGCCATCAGTTGCAAGTTTTAAAACATATTAAGGCTAAGCTTCATTATTTGTAGCTCTAATAAACTCAGTAAAACTAGGCCAGCTCCAACCCTCAAAGGTATTGGCACTAAAAAGCTAGCAAAAATCATTAATCATTTTCATCTTTATCAAGTGATCTTGTAGATGTTAAAAGAACAAGCTCACACACGCCATCTGATTACAACTAATGAAAAAAGCAAAGTGCATTGAAAGCCCAATGTTTGTCTAACAACGGTCAATTACTCAAAGAAGTGACGTAGCATTCGAAACAGTACACTGGCTACTACTGCGGCTCTGGACCTCTGTTGTGGTTTGGATATTTCCATGGGAACCTGTGGCTAAGGAGAGAGGGAGGATCCTGTTTGAGCAGCAGAAGGGGGTGGGGGTTAGATTCACTGGTTTTCTGCTTGATTTAAACTGTCTACGTCTCTCAAAAAGCCACAGATGTGCTGGTCTTGACAAAGAGAGGACCTCCATCTGCTCTCCAGAAAGCTGTGCAGTATTCTCCCCACAGCCTGAACTTTTCCCCTTCATTCCATCCTGTTCAGGACAAACTGGTGGATTATCTATTTCTTCGGATAAAAAGGTAAGAAAACCAAAAGTTAGTGATTTAAGATGTGACGGCCATTTTTTTAAAATATTACAGACTTTTACATGTGGTTGATTTTTAGAACAAAATGCAGAAACTTTAAATTTTTCGACCATTTGTTTTTGCAGCGTTTCGCAATTTCTACCAGAGGACCCATGTGGGTGGTGGAGAAGATCCGCGTGTCTGTGGAGAGATCTAACCTGCCTATTCCATCAGCGGAACTCAGCTTTAAAATTAGCGACATTATGTTTGGAGAAAAAGCCGACAAAGCCAAAAGGATTTCACTCTGCCCTAACGTCATCACCCCTGACAACATCCCGGAGTTCTGCATCCCCCCGACCATCCCGTCCATGCAGGACCTGAAGAATACTGAGCAGGGTCGAGCTGCTCGTATCATCAAGGTGTCTCCCTGCGAGAGGGTGAACCCTGAAATAGAGGTGATGCATCATGAGCCCCTCAACCCGCACATCATCCAGGTGGAGAGTGTGGACGAGAGCCCCTACGACGGTTGTAGTGATGAGGAGACTACCAATGCAGACCCCCAGAGCCAGGCTGCCTTGTCCCTTCCACACATGGCCAAAGCTCAGACCTGCTACGGCTTCTGCACCTTACTGGAGAGCCCCCACACCAGGAGGAAGGAGTCGCTCTTCCACTCCGATCCCGGCTCCTCTCCCCTGCTTTTGCCCAGGAGTCACTCCAGCATGTGTACCAAAGCATCCCCCTCCACCTCGCCCTCCTCCTCTCCTTCCTCTTTCAGTCTTCACACCCTGACCTCCAGGCTTTCCCCAAGGGGATACACGCTGAACTGGCAGGCCACTCTGGACAGCGACACCACGTCCTCTACCGAATCCTCGCCTTTCAGCTCGCCGCTGCTGACCAGGTGCCCTGCCAAGTCTTCCCTCTTCAAAGCACTGAGCCATGAACTGCTGTTGTCAAGGAACATGAGGAAGGCAATGGTGTCCAGGAACAATTCCCTGTCCACAGATGAAGGCAGCTCCACAGACAATAGCCCCAATGTCATGAGGAGGGCGTCTGAGGGCTTAGTCGATGGCCTGCCCAGCAGCTACAGCCTGGCGCCTCCTACCATCTTCCCTGTAGACTTGACTCTGCACAGAGAGAGGGCAATGAAGGAGAGAATGGTACCCATAGGGAAAGGCGGCAGCCTGAGACTCTCAGCAGAGTACTGCCCGGAGAACCAAAGACTGCGGGTTCGACTGATCAGTGCCGAGGGCCTCTATCCTCTCTCTGTAGACCCCAAGATCATCAACTGCAGCGTTAGCCTCTGTCTGGTTCCCGGAAAAATCCAGAAGCAGCGCAGCACAGTCATCAGAAAGAGCCGAAACCCCATCTTCAACGAGGATTTCTTCTTTGACGCTATCTCAGAGTTGGACGTCAGCCAACGCTCCCTTCGCTTTAAAGTTGTGAACAAAATGTCCACCCTGAAGAGAGACTATCTCCTTGGTGACTGTGATTTGCCTCTTTCAAGTATTGTGACATTATAAAGTACTTCCTTTATTGACTATTTATGTATTGAATTATTTATTTTCATTTTTGTATTGTACATTTAGATTTTATAAAGATTAAAGTATTTCAAACCCTAGATAATATGTGTCTGTTTTTAATACATTACACAATATGCAAGTCTCCTGGTATTATCATAAACTGTGTCTGCACAGACTTATTGGAACAGCTCAACCAATTTCTCCATGTGGAGTTTTAGCATGCAAAGCTCGGGAGGAAGATAATTTCAGAAAAAAAGCTCATCTTCATCTTATAATTGCTCAAAAAACAAATACAAATGTTATTTGTAGAACATTTCCTTAGTGTCCATGTGACTGCAGCATCAACTGGAGAGAGACAACAACCGTCTCATGTTTCCTCCAGAGCCTGTTGTTTTCTTCCTGACCTTTCTGATGATTAAAAATATCATTAGAAACAGGTAACCTTAGAGGGGAGTTTTCACCGTTGACTATGCATAATTATTATCAGTGTACAAAAGACATCCTATCTGCTTTTTCCACACTGCGATACAGAAAACGTTTGTGTCATGAAGAATGAACAACAACTCGAGCTTTAATTAAATTCGACACTCGTGATGTTGACTGAAATGTGTTTTCTGAACATTTTTTTTTTCAAACAAGTCAACTTATTAGAGGAAAATATCCATCAAACTTTACACTGCTTTGCTCAAAACTTCCTTTTAGTATTTCTTTTCAATAGCCATGCACTTAAAATTGTATTGGAAATAGTGCCTTTACTTATTGTAATCCACTTTGTGCAAGTTTTTGCTACCCCTATCTCTGGATGAAAGTGTCTATTAGACCTAGAGTTTGAACTTCATTTAGTTGAAAAGCAAAAATTGAAGAATTTCACAGTGTCATTTCTGAATAAACTCTACTGCTCAACTAACAAGCAGAAAGAGTATCAACTTTTTCAAAAAACTACAGAGCAAAAATTACCATATTTATATATATATATATATATATATATATATATATATATATAAATGTTTACCCAACTTCCCAGAGCAGCAGCTCTTACTGTGGACTCCAGTCAAGTATATCCTGCCGCTTTCAGCAATAAACATCAGGCTTTGAAAGCACTGGCTTCCACTATAGCTCCTAGTTAAAGATTAATAGGTTTCTCAGGGCTCAGAAAAAGCTCTGATAGGGGACTGACAACTGCTGGTTATACAGTGTATGACAGAAAAATAACATACGTTAATGTGAAAGATGGGAGGCATTAAATAACAATAAAAAAATAGCTGCTGCTGCCAAAGCTATAATAATATACTCATGGGAGGTTGGTATTAAGGCATAAAGAACATAATAGGGCATGTTTTTTAAAGCAAATATTTCACTATTGAGCCACTGAGACGAGCCTTTGGACAAATACGGCTCATGATCCACTTTGCGTCTGAACATAGACCTGCAATCCTCTCCCAGTTGTTATGACAGAAGTAAGGGTTTAGTGTTTGAACAATACAAGCTCTAATAAACAAGCTTTAGTGTTAGAAAAGCATCTTCTTTTCTTTACAGGACACATATAAACATCAGATATACACACACATACACAGCCTGAATCTGTTTCAACAATACCTCTCTGAATGTGAATGTGTTTTCAGATCCTGTGAAGAGGCTGATACTGTTGGACACTTTTGTATTGAGTGTTGACTCAGCTGTGAAATACCCTGTAATAAATGACAACTACCCCTTGATTTCCAGTGCTGGTCAACCACTGATAGGATTCAGGGGGGGGATTTCCACGGGTTTACCTGCGTTTATATTGCTGGTTGGTTACAGCAGCATCAGGGCCCTTGTTTCAAGCTGGCACCGCCCGCACATAGATGTTATCTATCAAGGAGAGCAGAATAAAAACATTAAATTAAGGCGTGTCAGCAATTATTATTATCTTTCCGATCAAATGAAACAGGCACGTGAACCTCCGGGAAGATCGCTATCTCTGAGACAACTGTATGCTCAGTGTTGACCTAATGCTGCCCTGAGGGTAAGTCCAACCAATAAAGTCATTCAATATGTTGTTTATATCAAACACCTTTAAAGTCTATGAAACCAAACACTCTACAAATAACATTTTTGTTGGTGTGATATTTGCCATAGAACAGATAAACTGTCTAAATATGAAAGAGAAACGCTGCAACGCTGAGAGATTGAGATACAAGTTTGATCTCTTTGTGATGAATTTGCAGTGTTCTTACTTGATTGCAGATGACTTGCTGTGATATATTATCAGTAGGAAACATCTGTCTCTTTAAAAGCGGTGCATCATGAATGTAAACGCACAACAGGGGAAGTGCACCGTTTAATCTCAAGTGTCTGAAACCGTTGCCTAGTTACCATCGTTCACCAGGATGCCTCTGCCAGGCTAATGCACATTAACAATTTCAAAGTGATGAGCATTGTAAAATTACGAGGCATATGAGATAGTTCCAAGGTCCTTCCATCCAGCTTTTGGTTGCCTTAAAGCCGGTTAAGTGTTCTCTTGTTTCTTGTAATGGAAAGAAAATGTTTTCATACCAAGAAACACAAACTGTCCCCTTCCCCAACAAGATCTCACTGGTCTGTTTTAGAGCTTCCTACGTAAATAAGTCTGTTCAAACAAGCTTTTCTTATCCCACTTTCTGTTTTTCCAGGCTCCTTTATCAGTTTAAAACACAAAATGTCCACCTTTAAATGTCAGTGTTTGACAAATGGAGTCACCAGTAGGGCGTTTCTCCCTCCTCATCACGTTCCTACTTTGGATAAGAATTTCTTTGGAATGGAGTGAGGCACGTTGACCTCATTTGTAAAATGTTATTTAGCTTCTATTCAATGTCCTTTAAAAATGGCCTTCAGATGTTACATGCAGGGTGGTGTCAGTCGACTTCTAATAATCATAACAGGAGACTCGCCTACTTTTTGAGAAAAGCAGGCTGCTTACATCTTATATGTTTGATATAAGATAGATAAATCCTTTTAGAAGCCACATTTGATCCTTGTTTATAATATGCAACAATGATAATGTTTTCACCCAATTAAAAGAGATCAAAACATTCCATGATGTCAGCAGTGATGCTCAGGGGGATTTTTTTCTCTCTCTCAAAGCTGTGACATCACTGTCAACGGCTCACTCTTCAAATCAGTAAACACTGCCATGGATGCTCATCTTTGCGTCAGATTAGAGGAAGTTATGAACAGGCTGTATGCTGTGTTTAAGGTGCGTCATTAGTTTGTGAGGTGACACATCACTTTAGAAGAAACCAGATGTGATTGACAAGACACACAGTCATAAACACACACAGGCAATGCCTGATGATGCATTAAACTGGCTGCAGCCTGCCGTATTTATTTAGAAAAAAGGAGGTAGTTATACGCACATCAGGGCAGGGCAGTGCAAAAACAGCAAACTGTGGAAGGAGATAGGCCGGCACACTTGTTCAAATACCACAAAATAAATGTTTTAATTAATTACAAAGTTTGAGCAGAGGTCTTCTTCAGGTGATTATTCTTTCATGCAGTATTTATTTGACATAAAATATGAGAAAACTCATGTGAAAACAATGACATCTTCTTAAAACATATAGCTAAATGTTTAAACACGTTGTGTGATTTCCCAAAATTATAAAAAAAAAGCAATATTATTTTGTAGTAAGAAAAGGGCAAAGAAAAGAAACATGGACCATACATAAGTGAAAAAACACAAAGACAAATCAGAGTTTTTCAGTCAGGGTGGGATACATTCCGTACAGTATATAGTCCATTTCCTTCAGACCTTTATATATTGGTCAAATTTGAACCTTAATGAAAAGTTTAGTCTCTCCATGCAGTGTATTTCTTAACTATTGCTAACCAATCATCCACTGATGGCGGGTTTACCTGCAGCCACTTCCGTGTGATGGCTTTCTTAATAGCAACCAGAAGGACTTTATAGTGTGACATGAGATTGTCCGGGATTCTGCCCAGGTATAGTCTGATAAAAGAGCAGTTCACATTTATTCTAAAAATCGTACTCATCACTTCTGCGACCTACTTCCAAAATGGCTGCACCTGTGATCAACCCCAAAGTACATGAACGTGATCTGCCATTGATTAACCACATTGCCTCCAACATTGGTTCTAACCCCGAGAACCCTGCTGCAAAAACATCAACTTCGGAGTTATAAAGAGACATATGAAGTTCTTCCAGCAGAATTCTCACCAGGCCGTTAAACAGGTTGTTGCGGTCACCTGATTGTTCAAAATGTCACTCCAGTCGTCTTCAGATACCTCCTGGCCGGATTCCTTCTCCCATTTCTTTCTGAGTAGTCGAGTGGTTTTTGGAGTTTTGTAATCCCTTACATATCAGTAATATTAGATGTTTGATACCTCTACCCTTATATGCCACAATTAATATGTTAATTAAGTCAGATTTGCTTTCTTCTGTCTTTTTGATTGCTTTGTCAAAATGGTTATGTACATTTTCAGGTCAGGTCATAAATACTAGCAAGTGCAGTAAGCAGTTACACCCTTGTGTGCCCAGAGTTTAAATTTAATCTCTAAACCGGATGGTATAAAATCGGAGATGTGAGACACACATTTAAGTCTTTTTATTTGCTTCTCAAGGTGAAACCTTTTGCAGGTCTTGAACCACACCCTAAGGGCCAGCTTAGTCTATTGATATAGTTTACGCAGGTATGAGTCCCGGTTTTGATAATCTCCCAATTCTAAATAAAATAGAACCAGTTCTAAATAAAAGTATTATTATGCTGACATTATTTGTAGGTCTGAAAAAAAACCAGTTCATGGTTGACTCACTCCAAATATTTGATTACACTAGATACATTCAACTGTATTTACTTTTCTAGTTTCTCACTGTCCACTCCCTCTGCCTTCGTGTTGCCACTTAAAACATCAACTGGACAATAGAAAAAAAAAGAAACTTGATGCAACTGCCCTACATGCTGTTATTTGTATAGACATTGACGGTTTATGACAAGGCAACGGAACAAACTGTGCTGCATCTGCGCGTAGCAGACTCATCACTTCGCCTGTACACCTGCCCTGTGTTACACCACCCTCTCAATCACCAGGAACTGTATGGAGCTCCGTCCAAGCGTGACTTGCTCAGTAAATAACAACCCAACATACTGTAGGTTGGACTTCCTCACATTGGATCAGAGGAATATAAACAGAACCAAGGTTTGTTTGGACTACCTTGGAGTAAGGTTGTCAGGTTAGTGCACGTCATTATAAAATGAAAGCTTACACTAACTCACCACAAGGCCTTGTGTAACACGTCAGTTGTTTGTGTTAATTTCTCAGCTGCCCCCGGTGTCTGATCACACTCATGGACAGGCACATGCTGTTGGGATGGTTAAATGCATTAGGACAATCAGAAGAGGGCCTGCACAGTATTATTTGAATAGCCATTAAACAGTTAGGCAAACAGTCTGCCAGGGTACACGACATGTGACAGGTGGGGTGGATACAAAAATAGCTGCATTGGTTTGAATAACTAACTTTAGACCATATTAACAAACAGAATAATGCTGATTATATAAAAAGCATAATAAGATGTTAAATAACGTTTTATACAAAAAAAAAGATTTCAGAGAGAAATTAATAACAGCACAATGACTTACATGTTTAAACTCAGGGCAAAATAAACTTTTGCATGATTAGGTTCTGCACATGGAAAGATGATAGTGCCTCGCTGTGCTTTTCCCTCTTCCAATAGCGCCTTCCACTCCCATGGCAACGAGGCCCAGCTCCAGGGGAAACCATGGAGATCCTGCCTTTCATGTCGAAGATGCTTTTATTTCGACACATAGGTTGACAGAGGGTGTCTCTATCTGTTTGATTCAGATGCATCTCAGCTTCAAGCAGCTGCTGCTGCTTGCTGTCAATAGATCCTTCCTGTGCACGTGAAAGAAAGGAATGTGTTGAGACATGCATGCATATACCTTTCATTTACTTTTACTTTTCATTTTTTTGTGTGAAAATGGATCACATCTTAAATTCAGTTAATGATTCGATATATATATTTTTTTTCACCAAAGACTGTCAGAAGACAAATCTGCCAACAGCGTCAAGACTTAGTCAGGTGTGTTTTTATTTATTTAACCAGGAAAGCGATTCATCTTTTGTCCTTATAATTTGAATTACATTTCATTATAGGGTTTTTATGATTTTTTTTTCAAACAGTGCGACAATATTTCAAATGGATGAATCCTCACTTAAGGCCTTTGATATGGTTATTGTCCTTGGCCTGTCTGCTTTGTCTGCTCACACAGTCTGGTGCTTGAACAGGTTCCCTGAGAGGGAGAGGTAATGAGACACATCTAGGCCCGTCTATGTCATTGTAGCTGTCCTACTTACTATGATCCACTTATATGACCATTATACAAACCACAGAGGGGTTCCACAGTCCTGATTTCCCCGACTTTGTTTCTCCTTGACTTGGAGATGTTCGAAAAGTTGTGGACTGTTGTGTGGCTTTTTTATTTGGGGATTTGTTAGTTGATGGTCTGACCCAATATCATCTGTCAACTTAATTATATTTCACAGAAGAAATTTAATATGTGGGAGCCAACAAAACAACTTCAGTTTCTTAGTTACAACAAATTGCATCCTGAATAACCAACAAATCCAGCAAAGTTTGAAATGATGTTGTCAGTCAATGATTTGAAACACAAGTCCAATTTATTCAACTCATCCTAAACCTCTGTGTGGTATGATCAATAATATATCTTTAGAGGTGTTGAGCAGATGTAACTCATTGTAAGAGGGAGAAACGCTATGGTTTACATTTAGCGTTTGTTTATTGACAGTGACTGTATTATTGGCTTATCTTCAGTGATGTGCAGTCTGAAGCCCACAGCATTTGGGAATCCCCCCCCCCTTGTAACATTGACACACTGTATTATCATATGATACATAACAGGGCTGTAAATATAAAAATACATCAGGGACAACAGATAGCAAATGGTCCACAGCCTGTAGCCATGTTATTTAACTAAGGGTAAACATGGCAGCTAAGTGATGGGTCTCTGTTTGCAAATATGGTTTAATGGGAAACAAACTGACACAGTCCAGAGTACAATGCAGTGTCATTTTGTGCAAGCAAAGACTATGCCCTGGGAAAAATCATTAGTTACAACATTTATAGTTCAAGCTCTGAGAGTGCACTCTCAAGTTAGAATAAGCCTAATTTTCCATGGTAGTCCTAGTCAGGCCACAGCTGAAATAAATGTGACATGGGAGGAATTGGCTGCTTTTGAAGTAGAAATACGGAATAATTAATAAGTGCCGTAACTGAGGTAGAAAGCGAGGCGTTGCTTCAGTTGTTGGTGTTAAGACTGCAAAGACTGAGGTATCTTGGGGCAGGTTATATAAATGAAAGCTGACAGCTTTTGGTTGCAGCTTTCCCCCCCAACACCACAACCCAAGTTTTGTTTCAATTAAGGATCTTAAGATGTATACACTTGTCACAAACTTTCAGAATTATTTCTTGCCCCTAAGGACTAATAACTCAAAATTGTCTTCACTGCAGGTATGCCTTTTTAGAAGAGAAGTTTTTGCCTCTGCTTATAAAGTATTGTTAAAAAATGACTAGGAAATAATAAGCATGATAATTGAAAGCTGGCAATTTTCACAAATGCATTTACCACGTATTTTCACAACAGATAAAACGCTCTTTATCGTCAAAACTGATAGTACAACATCAAGTGCAGCCTATGAATAAAGTTCAGCTTGTCATACCTTAAGAAGATTAGATCCATCAAAAATAGTTTTTTTCCCCCACCCTATGATTTTATTCATAACGCAAATGACTGGGAAGCAAGCCAAGAGGTGATGAGAGGTGTTATCTCAGAAAGAAGACATCCACCTTGTTTTATACGTTTTTACCTGCAGGTTAAATTTGACATTTGATCAGCTGCAATTTATGTCAAATTAAAATACAATGCAAAACTTAAATACATAGGTATACATAAGTGCAACATGTCTTAATGCCATACTTCCAAAGGGGAAACATGAGTTGCAGCATATTTTGTCCATCCCTTCCTTTTGAATCATGCGGTCCTGAAGCCGAGGTTTCATGCTAGCTTAGCTCAAGGCTCAAGAACTATCAACCCATACTGCTGCCTTTAACAGTTATTTACTAAAAAAAAGCTTTCTTCTTTTTATCGACAACTCATACATCTGTAATAACTTTATGGAAGAATAATGTGATTTGGGCAGAAATTTCCTGTACCTTTATGTCTTGTTCGTAGTGTTGCCCAACAGGTGTTACATGTTAGTTGCAAACAAGACCGATTAGCCGGCTAGTAGTTAACTTACCTTAGTAGTTAACTCACTTCCAGTGAGTCAAGTGATGATTGCGTTGAACTTTGCTGCAAGTTGTTACATTTGTTTAGGACGTCATACTTTGCATGAACGGTTTCCTGGCTAAGGTTTGCAAACAGTTGCTTATGTACCTGTGCAAAAAAATACATTAAGTTAATGTTCATAAGCTGATTATGGATATTTTACTTTGATCTGATTAAGACAGGTTGAATGGGGTTGATCTCGGTCGACTACTGACTGCCAACAGTAGCAATAAGGTATCTAATGTGCTGAGGACATCATGATGCCAAAGATATAGAGATGGATTCGACTGTCCGGCAAGCTTCTTCAGTATTGTAAGTTTGTATTTCGAGTTAAAAGTAAGCTAAATCCATCAGGTGCTGTGTGCATCAGGCTAATGCTGGTGTAGCGGTTTGAAGGGTAGCCTAACGCCATTGTTTGGTTGTAGCATATATGTTGTAGTTACAACAGTTGTGTTGGCAGAATGTGTCCTAGCAAATGCTTCTTTGGCAAGTTTTGTATAATTATGTTAAGATTACTCGTTAGATATGCTTTAATTAAACGCTAAGGAGGCATTTCTACAACAGCCGAAGACGCATTGGCAGAAAGTCGCAAATTTACAAGATCACTCTTTAAAGGGATATTTCACCCATTTGCATTAAGCATTGTATCAGTAGTCAACTGGTAGTATTTTTGAATGGTCGTGCATCTAGCCCTCATTTCCCCCTGAGACTGGAAAGTTCTGTATTTATAAATCTGAAAAGGAGCTTCCAGTGACGCAAATATCGTCATATTTAGTCACTGGAAGCTGTTGCGGTTAGCGGTGTGTGAAACTACAACGCTAGTTCCTCATGTTTTCGACCACTGAAGCTACAGACCTATCAAAGATCAGTGGGTGGGAACTCACTCCCAGAATCGAAACTTAACGTCCGCCATATTGCTTGGAAGCTATGCTAACAGGCTCTATGGAGAAAGCTGATAATGGTGAAAAAATATAAATATAGCGGTGAGACGGCTGCTGCCGACAGGCCGGTCTTGTGTCGCCGGCTACACTAAGCAGGTCAACGTTTCGGCTTCTTCTCACAAGTTATTGGCGGAACACAAACACTGTACAGATGCATACCGGCACCCAGTGTACAAAAGTGTGTAACATCCTATTGTAACATATAATTTACCTACTTTTAATTAGCCTGAGCGGTGTGGTCCTGTTTTCATATTCGTTCGATGAAGCTGTTATACCCATAGACTGTAAGGTTCAACCATAGTCCTACTTAACTCAAGCGATTGCTACATTCGGCTTGGTTCACTTTTTTGGTGACTCATATTTGGATTCTGATTGTTTTGGTTTCTTGTTTTAAGATAGCTTTACTTAAAAAGAAACGTATTATGGATTAAACTGTGCTGGCATTGTGTGTTAGCAAAATGTATTCCTATTAGGCCTATATACCTGGCCTGAGTTAATCGTGTTCATTTGTAGTTGTATTGTGAAACATTGTTTGTGAGCTGTCGGTTAAAGAATGAACACAAAAACCTCTCATGCAGAAATGCTTGTAGTCTGATTTATACAACAAAGACCCCATATACCACATTCTCTCCCACACTGTATCTGTGACGTGTTGGGTTATCATTTGCTTCATTTGATATTCTGCTCACAGTCAAAATCCAAAGTGGAAAAAAAGAGTGTTTGCTGAGCAATGCTGCTAATATGCAGGACGCTCAGTAAATCACTTCATTGCCCCTCTGATCAAATCTTTATTGAATGAATTGGTGAATTACTGCCGCTGATTTCTCTCTCAGAGCTACACTAATTCATGTTTCCACCGCTGGGCATCCTTTGCTTCATGCAGCGGGTTGAATGTGAAAGGCCACAGGGATCAGATCTCAGCAGGGCACATGTTCTTCACCATGTGAGGCTGCATGTGTTCGTACACATGTCAGAGCTGTGATGTAGTAACTGGGCCACAATGTGTTTGTGTGTATGATGTGCACGCATGTTGGACTTCTTTTCTACTGAGTCTGGCCTGAGCTTCAACATGTAGTCAAAGGGCTAAAGTCACTTGTGAACACATTTGTTTTAAGTCCAGAGAGTTGGGCTAGTTGTGAGATAACTTTGAAATTGAGATTAACATATGGGTATGTTTTAAAGGATTGTTTAAGGAAGTAGTTATATGTAGGTGCAGGGCAGTGCTAAAACAGCAGACTGTGGAAGAAGATAGGCCCACACACTTGCTCAAATGCCACAAAAAGTTTTAATTAAAAGTTTTTTATTAAAACTTTTTGTGGCATTTGAGCAAGTGTGCGGGCCTATCTTCTTCCACAGTCTGCTTGAAGGATTGTTTCTCATTGAAAAAGGCTGACATGCAGAATGTTTAAGCCAATGCTTTTTATCGCTGTCTGTTTCCCTAAAACTGTGCAAAACTAAGAAGTGTATCGTCATGTTAAACCATCTCTACACATCCATCATAGACACTCACCCTCTTTTACCAAATTTTCCTCTTTTCATTTAATTCTTTGTCATGTTAAAAATTGTCATTTTTATAGATCAAATACAAAAAAAAAATACATATATATATTTGGAAATTGGATAAAATGCTTTTTAACATCCTTCATTTATGATTTGAGCGTCTGGTATAAGAACAGGTCCAATCATTAAAGATGCAAATAGCATGCAGTATGCACGTGAGTGTAATGATGCTGAATCAACAAAGAAAGAAGGGAAAGATTCACACAAAGAGGCCAAGATGCCCAGAAATTAAACATTGTGACCTTTGTGAAGTAGTACTGTCTGTATGATGAGAATAAAGACCAGGTCTGATATAAGTTATCACCATAAGGATGAGTCGGCTCTTTTGAGAAAGGTGAATATATGGCATTAATCCTCGCATTAAAATCAATATAAATGTATAGTGCTTCCAGTTTAGAACTAAAAAGAGTTGAATCCTGATTATATCTGGTCCTCTCGGTCTGACCGGTCTTTATCAGCTAATCAAGCCCCCTCAGCCACTTCCTTATTCTCCCAGTCTCACACACACTGTCACAGTTTCCATGCCTAGTTTCAGTGAAGTCAGAGTGTACCCTCAGGCACCACTGCCCTTTTATTTCTTCAAAAAGGAAATGACCTGCATGTTTGTCACATAAGTGCATTCCTGCATACATGTTCAACACACTCCCCTTTGGGCGGAGGAAATCTCTACGTAAAGTATCGGGCTTAAAATAGCAATTTACCACCAACTCACACGACAATGTTCCATTACACATTGGTGTCAGTAATTCAGCTAGGTTGTGAGATACATTTGAAAACATTTAGCTTAAAGTAAAATATAAAGTTATTAATAAAATAATTTACCCTATAAACTGTTTTAGGACTTTGATATCACTGTAATTTAGTTGTATTTTTGTGTTAAGCACTTAATTATAATAATTAAGTACCCACACCCTTTTTATAATGAATGGCAATGTTTTAGTTCACCTGTAAGCAGAACAATCATCATTACAATCTGATTTACAAAAAGTGGCTTGATATGTGCTGCCATCTGCTGGTGATATTCCCCCAATTCAGTCTGAACCTAAACCGATTGGTCTTGGTGGAAAGCTAGCCCACCAGGCACATGTGATGGGACTTTAAATGCACTCTCACTGCCTACATAACACATTTAAAGACTTGAAAGTTCTCGATTTCCCAGCTAGACTATGCTCACTTCTTTCCCAGGCAAACGGCATGCACAGCCACACTACAGCATTTTGTCTACTACATACAAAGACACAAAGAAACATGTGCCAACAAGACACCTGAACACTGC